>NC_053026.1:331071830-331247608 GCF_003073215.2 Triticum urartu
CATGTGCATTCTATGCAAGTTGCCGCCATGAATACGAGAAAGATTGTTTTGCTTCCTCTGGAATCATCCCAAGTTATTCATGCACGTGCGAAGTGCTCTATGGTTTGATAGGTTGGCCGCCTCCACTCCATATGTGTTCCTAGCACACCAAGCCACTGATTGATTTGTCCAAGGAGAAGAAGTTCCTTCTTAAGAGCTAATCCGGACTTACGCAAGGACTTTGATATCCTCGATGATGGTTCCTGACCTGAACTTCGGTAGTGTTTTATTATAAGACTACTATGTGGTCATGCTTGTCTTGGACAGCGTGTTCACATATTGTAGCAGAACCAGCTCATGTTTTGGAGCTTACTACCATAGTCCATCTCCCGAGAATTTGGCAACTTCATCTCGTCGATTTGTGTTGCAAACTTTCTTTTCAGACATGCTGAGTCTGAAGTATCCTATCACCAATAGGATCTGAATCTCAGGCAGATATGATGGTTGGAACTTTCCCAACAGTTGCATTTTGTTCCCAGCTTGCACCGCCATTGTGCCAATCCCCCATGGGCTTCCCTTCTCAGCAGTTGATGTCCAAGATCATCTTCCAAAGTGGACTTGCCATGGGTCCCATCCATTTTCGATGATAAGAAAAATCATCCATTGCGTTGTCTTCAACAAGGTAGTCCACATCACCCATTCTAGTCCGAGTATGTCATTCTTTTGAACTCCTTCGAATGATCGGTTGTGATTGCCTTAGGTTGGTATAACGAATCTCAATGATCTATGAATCAAAAGTAATTCTGTTTGCCACTTAAGGGATATTTCTGCGAGTCACCTTCCTTAAGATGTCTCGTTATGGTATCATGGAAACTCAACTCCTCGCTACGTTGACAACCGTTCACCACCTTCTTAAGCGTGAAACTGTTGCCTACCTAGTGAACCTTCATCATCTGTTCCACTCCATCTCTTTGGATGTGTACTTCGTGTCTCATCTCGAGAGATGTTGCTATGTCTCACTCTGTGAGTTGATCCTGAGTTACCCGATCTTCGAGAAGATCGATCCCTCTAGAGTTTCCCCTTTCCTCTCGTTGCCATGTTGGTTGAAGTTCTCAGAGCAAGACATCGAGACAAAGATGGTGATCGAATCAACGCTCTAAAAGCAGTGCAAGTTGGATCAAGAAGATTGTGATAATTTGTGACCTCCTTTCTTCTTACCTCACGTCTCGAATCTCAGGACGAGATTCTTCTTTAGTGGGGGTGAGTTGTCACATCCCTAGATTTACCTTGGCCTTGGACTATCTTGGTTGTTGCATCATGTTTAAATTCAAAGGAAAATTGAATTGAGGGAATTCCCAAAGCCTCAGAAATCTTTTAAAAATAAGCAAGTTAAAAATTCCTTCAAATGAGCCCAAGGAAATGTTCGCTTTAATCCCTGA
This sequence comes from Triticum urartu, assembly GCF_003073215.2. NCBI lineage: Eukaryota > Viridiplantae > Streptophyta > Magnoliopsida > Poales > Poaceae > Triticum > Triticum urartu. The sequence goes on from NC_053026.1 coordinate 331,073,249, forward strand.
AAATATTGGCAAGTGGTAAAAATCCAAACCAATATTTTAGGGCATTAAGGGTAATTAATTTGGGCATTTTGAATTAAACCATAATGTATTTGAATTGGCTTTATTTCTGTTATAAAAGAAATACATGTCCAATAAATTTGGAAATTATTGTGGGGCTCTAGAGTAATATCTCTAGTCCATAAAATAATTTACAGAAGCAACAAAAATGGTTTAGTTTTTAAACTAAATCAAAACAGAGGAAAGAATAGAAAACATAAACAAAACAGAGAAGCGAGAGAGGAAGGACCCCAGGTCCACTTACCCGGCTGGGCCGACCCACCTGGCCTATGCCAGTCGTCACCCACCTCTACCAGTAGGCAGAGGAGGGACAGCACACAGCGCACGCGCGGGGGCCATGCCACCAGGCTGCCTGCGTGGGTCGCCTGGCCACCGCGACGCCTCGCGTCTTCTCCCCAGAGCCGCCTCGACCCCCATGGACACCACTCTCCCCCCCTTCGCTCTCTCCCTCATCCTCTCCCACTATGGCCGAAGCGCCCGTAAGCCGTCCCGCCGTAGTTGACGGCACCGCCTGCCCCCCCCCCCCCCCCCCCCCCCCCCCCCCTCCCGACCCCTCGTCGTGCCTTCGAGCTCCGCCTCGACGTCTTCGACCTCCTCGCGTCACCACACGTCGCCGGACGCGCTCCTCTGCCCTCACCAACCTCGTCCTCGACCTCTCATCGCTGGAGATCCCTCTCGCCACCCCGTTCCGCTCCGAGCTCGTCGTCCGCTCCACTACATCCACCATGAGCTCCTGCCCCTAACCCCCCTCCTCTACGCCTTGGTTGCGCCCCCTAGCGGCCATCTCCACCGAGCCCGAGCGCTCTGCTCCGCCGGCGACGCCGCTGTCGTGGCCACGCGGGCTCGAAACTGAGCGTGTCACCGCTTTTACCACATTCCGAGGAGGCCGTAGCCCCTCTCCGCGCCCCTGTTGTGCATCCCAGCACCGAACCCGAGCACGTCCGAGCTCCGGTCGCCACGGCCGAGCTCCCCGCCGTCGCCTCCGGCCGCCCCAGGCCCGACTGGCGACACCGTCCGACGCGCACTGGCCTGGGCTCTCGAACGAGCCCAACCACGCTGCGAACGGGGCCCCAGAGCCCGTTCCCGCGGCCCTCCACCGTGTCTGGTCATCGTCGGCGGCTAAACGCCGGTGGTTTAGCCTCGGTTGACCAGGGGTTTGACCTCCCCTGTCGTGTGGGCCCAGGCGCCTGTTTAATTAGTGTTAGGTTTAGTTAGTGTTAATTAACTTAGCTAATTAGATGAGCCACAGAAATGCGGGCCCCGCCCTGCTAATTAACCTAGGATTGGGACTAACAAAAATTAGTTAGTCTAATGACACTGACACGCAGGACCCACTGGTCAGGTTTGAACTGGACCAGCCCTGTTGACTCACTGACGACACGCTGACGCAGTGCTGGTGTAGTTAATCTTTTCTGGAATTAGTTTATTTTTGAAATAATTCAAAAATTCCAGAAAATAGTTAAAACTTTGAAAAATCATAGAAATTCAACCGTAACTCCAAATAAGATAAATTATATATGAAAAATGATTAGAGAAATCCAATCTATCCATCTGTACCATTTTCATGCATGTGAGAACAACTTATAGCTACTGTTTAGGACAAATCAAATGAATGGCATTTAAATAACCATATGTGGAGTTTGAATTTGAACCTTGGGTTCAAACCAACTACACTTAATTGTGTTGCTAGTTGCATTAGGCCAGATCACATCATATTGCCATGTCATGATCATGCATCATATTGTGCATTGAATTGATTGTGTTTCTTCTCTGTTTCCCGGCGTTGTTCCCCCTCAGTAGACGTTGTGATCGTTGACACTGATGAAGACCCAATGCTATCTTCAGAAGTGTCTGGCAAGCAAAACCCCCTTGTTCATTCCGATACAATCCCACTCTCTCGCTCCTGTCTCTTTTACTGCATTAGGACAACAGCGATTCAACTGTTACATGCTGCGGTAGTTGAACCCCTTTTCCTCTGCATGACCTGTCATTGCCACAGTAAATAGATGAAACCCACTAGCGTGAGTAGGAGTTGTTTGAGCCCTGATGTGCCTACTCATTCGTGCTTATTTGTCAAGCCTGCTACTGCTTAGAGTCAGGTCTGATTCATCGGGGATGAATTGGAATGTGGTGAGCATGTCCTACCGTTGAGAGCTAAGTGTGTGAACACGATTTGGTAAAGGTAGCGGTGAGAGGCCATGTAGGAGTACATGGTGGGTTGTCTCATTGCATCCATTCTCAGGAACTGAGTTCTGTGTTTGTGATCCATGAACAGTTACTACCACACATTGGGTTCCGGTAACTTGGCCCCTCTTGTCTTATTAATCAACTCGATCTCTATCCAGGAGTTGCAACTAGTTTCTAGTGTTTGTAGGTAGTGTTAGTAGTCTACCAAGTGGCACCCAGTACAGGTGGGCTTGGGACAGACTAGGCACAGTGGCATGGTGTACCAAGTGATACCCGGATGGTGGGCTTGGGAACCCTGCACACATCGTTTGGGGCCGTGAGCGACACCCCGGCCGGATCTCCTTGCGGATCGAACCCGAATAGGCGATAAACCTGGACGAGAGACTTGTGTGTTTAGTCAGGTCGTGGCCGACTCCCTCGCCAGGCTTTCGCTTGAAGGTTGCCGAGGTACACGACGTGTACATGGTGGTAAGTGGCGAGAGCGTGTGTGAAGAAGTACACCCCTGCAGGGTTATCATTATTTATTCGAATAGCCGGATTCCTCGGATATGGAAACATGGATCCCTCGCATCGTTCATAGACAAGTGAAAGTGGATACTCTAAAATGCGCAAGATAAGCGTGAGTGCTATGCATGGCGTTCTCGTAGGGAGATGGGAGCGGATCCATAGTGGTGTATTGATATGGTGAATATGTGGACTCATGTGTGCCACCTCAAAGAGTTATTTGCAGTAGTAGTTCAGGTTAGCCACTGATTCAAAGCTGGCTTGCTGTAGTTAAACTCCACCACCCCCTTTGTTGCTACCAATGCATATGTAGTTAGTTCTGATGTAAGTCTTGTCGGGTACATTTGTTCTCACGTTTGCTTAATTTATGTTTTGTAGAGAGACCTCAGTCTCGCTAGTAGTTCCACGTGGACTTAGACGTTTAGCTTGATACCTCAGCTACGATCTTGTGCCCTCGGCAGGATCTGGTAGATAGTCAGGCTTCTCAGCCTTTTTCATTTGTAGAAGTCTGTACTCAGACATGTTAAGCTTCCACATGTGCTTTGACTTGTATGCTCTGAATGTTGGGTCATGAGACCCATGTTTGTATTATCTGGCTCTTTGGAGCCTAATGAATAAATACTTGAGTCATAGAGTTATGTTGTGATGCCATGTTGTATTTACACGTATCGAGCATATTGTGTGTATGATTGAAATGTTTGGTATGTGTGGGATCTGACAACCTAGTTGTTCATCCTTGGTAGCCTCTCTTATGGGGAAATGTATTCTTCTGCTTCCATGAGCCATAGTAGTCCGCTACAGCCCAGTTCACCGGAGTCCTGCTAGCCCAGCACTATTGCTCCGGAACACTTGGACTGGCCGACATGTGATTCACTTCGTTCCTGTGTCAGTCCCTTCGGGGAAATGTCACGCGGTGACATCCGGAGTCCTGCTAGCCTGCTACATCCCGGGTTCCCGGAGTCCTGTTAGCCCAGTTGCTACAGCCCGGATTCACATGCTGCTGACCGACATGATCGATGTTGATTCATGTATGCCTGTCCTCGTAAGTTAGTGCCACTTTGGGTTCACGACTAGTCATGTCGGCCCGGGTTCTCTGTCATATGGATGCTAGCGACACTATCATATACGTGAGCCAAAAGGCACAAACGATCCCGGGCCATGGTAAGGCGACACCCGAGGGGATACCGTGCGTCAGGCCGCAAAGTGATATGAGATGTTACAGGCTAGATCAGTGTGACTTAGAATCGGGGTCCTGACATGTACGACTACATCAGCTGCATTGATAAACACTTCTGCTTTGTGATCTTCAAGGGTATGAAGATGCTCTCCCCCTCTTGTGGCTATGCATCTCCTAGATAGATCTTCCGTGAGCGTAGGAAATTTTTGAATTGCATGCTACGTTCCCCAACACAAGGGAGGAGGTGCACTATCCCCTTGTGGGCTGGTCTACCCCCTCCTTTGGCCCATAAGGCCCATAACTTGCCGGGGGGTGCCCGGAACCCCTTCCGGTGACCTGATTCCTTCTTGGTACGTCCCGAAACACTTTCGATGTCCAAGTTGTCACAGCCCTAGCCTTAGCCTTTGCTTGACCTTGCATGATCATCATGTCATCATGTTTAAGTTTTATGAAACTCTGAAATGGGGATGGTCAAGCCCTAGCACAAATGCAATTCAAATAGTTTCAAATAAAACTATTTTCAATGAACTCAAAATGCCTTTTAAAAATGTTCATCATCTCTGGTTTAAGGTGGAAGCATCTACCCAAGATGATTTGCATTTTTGCTGGACACATTTGGGCTTTGAATTAAATCACTAGGTATTTGAATTTGGGCATTTAATCAATATAAATATTTTAAATGCTCGAATAATCCTGGAAACAATTTTGGGCAGTCATAAATATTTCAAATAAAGCCCAAAATATATCCCAGGATTTATGGAAATGAGTTAGTATTATTACTAATTCCTAACATATCAAATAAATAGAAAACAGAAAACTAATAGAAGGAGAGAGAGATTTTCCTTACCTGGCGCCACCTGGCGGCCCAGCTGGCCCAGCCAGCCCACCAGGGGCACGGGCGTCTTCTTCCCTGCGCCAGCGCACGAAGCAGCTCGCTGGAGCGAGCCGACGCCGCCTTGGCCACCTCCAGCTTCCTCCCCGGGCCTTCTAGCGACGCCACGGAGATGCCCCGTGGCCCCTCGCTCCTCTCCCTCACTCTCTGCTCTCCCCCTTGCCCTCTGCTCCCTCTCCCGAGCACACTCGAGCGGAGCTCGTCGTCGCCGACGCAATTTATCGCGGCCACCGTCCATCCCGTGCCTCCCCGATGGGTCCAGAGGAACCGCCTCGACCCCTGCGTCCTCTGCACCAATCCAGGCACCGCCAGGAGCTCCGTGACGACGACCCCGAGCTCTTCTTCCTCCTCGGACCCGTGGGTCACCGCCGGTCGATTCACGCCACCGAGGACGTCCCCAAGCCCGCTGAGCCATTCTTCGACCTCCCTGTGAGCTCCTGTTGTTTCCGCCTCGTTCTCCCCCTCCGTTCCTGTTCCCTAGCCCCGTCTTCCGATCAAGCCCGAAGCTCCCCGCCGCCATCCATGTCGCCATCGTAGCTACGGCCGCGCAACTTGGCATTCGAGCTCACCGTTGCACTCACCGCACTTCCGTGAGTCGAACACGACTAACCACAGCTCCTCCCTTGCTCGGCATCGCCCAAACCATTGCCGGCAGAACTCCGGCCGCCGCCCAACTCCCCACCGCCGCCGCTACAGGACACCCCAGCTCCGGTCGCTGCCACCACTGGATGCGCGCGTGTGCCAGCAACCCATAGCCGCAAACCTCGCCGGAAACCGTCGCCCGTAGCTCAATTCCGAGCGGACTCCGCCACGGCTTGAGATCGCCGCCAGCCAAACTCTGGCGTGCTGACGTGGCCGCGTAATTAGTGCTAATCACCGCCAGCTAAACCACTTTTAGACGCTGACAATGGGCCCCGCAGCGGGTCAAAGCCCAAGTCAACGCGGGATTAGTGTCTGACTCACTGGCCAATGGACCCCACGGGTCAGTTTTGACCCTGTTGACCTTGCTGACGTCGTGCTGTCGTCATGCTGACGCAGTAAGTGATTTTCTGGATTTTAAAATAATCCAGGAATTCCAGAAAATTGCCTAAACTTCGAAAAATCATAGAAATTCAACCGTAACTCCAAATGAAATAATTTATATATGAAAAATTATTAGAAAAATTCAAGGAATCTGTTTATGGAATTTTCATGCATGTTAGAACAACTTATGGCTGCTGTTTAGGCCAATTCACATAAATGGAATTTAAACTCTCACATATGGAGTTTGAATTTGAACCTAGGGTTCAAACCAACTCCATTTAACATGTTGCTAGTTGCATTAGCTCAAAACACAGCATATTGACATGTCATGATCATGCATCATATTGTGCATTGCATTGATTGTGTTCATTCTCTGTTGCCAGTGGTTGTCCCCTCTCGATAGACGTTGTACCGACGATGTGATTGTTGACACTGATGAAGACCCAATGATATCTTCAGAAGTGCCAGGCAAGCAAAACCCCCTTGTTCATTCCGATACAATCCCACTCTCGCTCCTGCTCTCTTTTACTGCATTAGGACAACGACGATTCAACTGTTACATGCTGCGGTAGTTGAACCCTTTTCCTCTGCACGACCTGTCATTGCCACAGTAAATAGATGAAACCCACTAGCATGAGTAGGAGTTGTTTGTGCCCTGATGTGCCTACTCATTCATGTTTGTTTGTCATGCCTGCTACTGCTTAGAGTTGAGTCAGGTCTGATTCATCGGGGATGAATCGGAGGTGTGTAAACATGTCCTACTGTTGAGAGCTAAGTGAGTGAACACGATTTGGTAAAGGTGGCGGTGAGAGGCCTTGTAGGAGTACATGGTGGGTTGTCTCATTGAAACCGTTCTTAGGAACTGAGTTCTGTGTTTATGATCCATGAAACAGTTACTACCATGCATTGGGCCCGAAACCAATGGACCCTCTCGGCTTCTTGATCACACTTGTCCTCTGTCCAGGAGTTGCAACTAGTTTCTGGTGTTTATAGGATATGTGTTGGCGTCCGTGCGTAGCGCTGACCCTAGGGGTGGGCTATGATGCGGTAGATACACCGTGGCCGGGCATGCCGGGCGCCCGTTTGGTGTCTCGGAACCCTGTACACATCGTCCGGGGCCGTATGTGGAAACCTCGGCCGGACTCCCTGCGGATGGAACCTAGATAGGCGATAAACCTGGACTAGAGACTTGAGTGTTTAGGTAGGCCGTGGCCGACACCCTCGTTGGGCTTCTGCTTGAAGGTTGCCGAGTACATGTCGTGTAAACGGCGGTAAGTGGTGAGAGCGTGTGTGAAGAAGTAAACCCCTGCAGGGTTATAAATGATCTATTCGAATAGTCGTGTCCGCGGTAAAGGACTTCTGGGTTGCCTATAACAGTTCATAGACAAGTGAAAGTGGATACTCTAAAACTCGCAAGATAAGTGTGAGTGCTATGGATGGCCTTCTCGTAGGGAGACGGGAGCGGATCCATAGTGGTGTATTGAATGGTGAATATGTGGACTTGTGTGCGCCACCTCAAAAGAGTTGCTTGCAGTCGTAGTTCAGGTTAGCTACTAAGTCAAAGCTGGCTTGCTGCAGTTAAACTCCAACACCCCCCCCCCTCGTTGATACTGATGCATATGTAGCTAGTTCTGATGTAAGTCTTGCTGAGTACCTTTGTACTCACGTTTGCTTAATTTATGTTTTGCAGAGAGATTTCAGTCTCGCTAGTAGTTCCGCGTGGACTTCGACGTTTAGTCTGATACCTCAGCTTCGATCTTGTGCCCTCGGCAGGATCTGTTAGATAGTCAGGCTTCTCAGCCTTTTTCATTTATAGATGTCTATACTCAGACATGTTAAGCTTCTGCATGTGCTTTGGTTTGTATGCTCTGAATGTTGGGTCATGAGACCCATGTTTGTATTTCTCGCTCCTCGGAGCCTAATGAATAATACTTGAGTTGTAGAGTTATGTTGTGATGCCATGTTGTATTTACACATATCGAGCATATTGTGTGTATGATTGAAATGCTTGGTATGTGTGGAATCCGACAATCTAGTTGTTTATCCTTGGCAGCCTCTCTTATGGGGAAATGTAGTCTAGTGCTTCCATGAGCCATAGTAGTCCGCTACAGCCCGGTTCACCGGAGTCCTGTTAGCCCAACACTACTGCTCAGGACACTTGACCGGCCGGCATGTGTTTCACTTCGTTCCTGTGTCTGTCCCTTCGGGGAAATGTCACGCAGTGACATCCGGAGTCCTGCCTAGCCTGCTACAGCCCGGGTTCACACGCTGCTGACCGACATGCTCGATGTGATTCATGTATGCCTGTCCCCATAGGTTAGTGCCACTTTGGGTTCACGACTAGCCATGTCGGCCCGGGTTCTCTGTCATATGGATGCTAGCGACACTATCATATACGTGAGCCAAAAGGTGCAAACAGTCCCGGGCCATGGTAAGGCGACACCCGTGGGAATACCGTGCGTGAGCCGCAAAGTGATATGAGGTGTTACCGGCTAGATCGATGTGACTTAGAATCGGGGTCCTGACACAAATACCATCGTCCTATATATCAACCTTTACCTCTCGACCATTTCGAGACTCCTCGTCATGTATGTGATCTCATCCGGGACTCCGAACAACATTCGGTTACCACAACATATAACTCATATAACACTATATCGTCAATGAACATTAAGCGTGTGGACCCTACGGGTTCGGCAACTATGTAGACATGACCGAGACACCTCTCCGGTCAATAACCAATAACGGAACCTGGATGCCCATATTGGCTCCTACATATTCTACGAAGATCTTTATCAGTCGAACCGTTATGACAACATATGTAATCCCTTTGTCCATCGGTATGTTACTTGCCCGAGATTCGATCATCGGTATCTTCATACCTAGTTCAATCTCGTTCCATAATACATCACTTTGTGACTAACTCCTTAGTCATTTGCTTGCAAGCTTATCATGTGTATTACCGAGAGGGCCCAGAGATACCTCTCCGATACTAGGAGTGACAAATCCTAGTCTCGATCTATGCCAACTCAACAAACACCTTAGGAGATACCTGTAGAGCATCTTTATGATCACCCAGTTATGTTGTGACGTTTGATATCGCACAAGGTATTCCTCCGGTATCCGGGAGTTGCATAATCTCATACTCGAAGGAATATGTATTTGACATGAAGAAAGCAATAGCAATAAACTGAACGATCAATATGCTAAGCTAACGGATGGGTCTTGTCCATCACATCATTCTCCTAATGATGTGATCCCGTTATCAAATGACAACACGTGTCTATGGTTAGGAATCCTTAACCATCTTTGATCAACGAGCTAGTCTAGTAGAGGCTCACTAGGGGCGCGATATTTGTTTATGTATTCACACATGTATTTAAGTTTCCGATCAACACAACTCTAGCATGAATAATAAACACTACAAAAAAGACACATCCGTGACATTTTGGGCCGAACGAATTTTTTTCTATCATACTTATGACACTTCTATGACGATAATTGTGACAAAACCCGGTATCATCATAGATGTGGTGGGCTCCTACTTCTGTGACGAAAAATCATGACAAAAAATGGGATTTTCATCCTAAGCGGGACGGAGATGCAGCTGCATGACATTCTTTGGGACGTCCATTATGGAAAAAACCATGGTAGAAGCGAGGGCGAGGAAAATATCGGGGAGTTCCCGGTTACGGTGGGTGGTCGGGGGCCGAGCGATGCACGTTTCTCTCGTACGTACGTGCATGTGTGCAAGGCATTGGTCTCTAACTGAACCCAAGTGAGGCATTGGGCTCTAACTGAACCCGAGCGATTGCACTTCAGGATACACGTTACTGAACCCGAGCGATTGATGGATCCCTTGCTGTTAACTGAACCTGAGTGATTCCTTCGCTACTGCTGCTAACTGAAGCCGATCGAACACTGTTGCCTCCTTCCCTTGATGAACAGTGAGCGTTGTTGAGGGGGTTTGGATGAACAGTTCCCGCTGGGGGGTTGGATGAACAGGACCCCGTGGTAGTAGAGGTCGTTGCCGCTGGATGAACAGTACCCGGATCGATCGAGCCGGTGGATGAACAGGACCCCGTGGAGGGCTGGATGAACAGGACCCCGTGGAGGGCTGGATGAACAGGACCCCGTGGAGGGCTGGTTGAACAGTAGCCGGTGGAGGGCTGGTTGAACAGTAGCCGATGGAGGGATGGATGAACAGTAGCCCGTGGAGGGGTGGTTGAACAGGACCCTGTGGAGAGGGTTGGCTGAACAGTAGTCGGTGGAGGAGCGGTGGAGGCTGGATGAACAGGAGCCCGTGGATGAACAGTTGCAGGTGGAGGTTGGAGGAGGTCGACAGTGGATGAACAGGAGCCCGTGGAGGAAGTCGACGGTGGATGGACAGTAGCCCGTGGAGGCAGTCGACCATGGAGATGAACAGTATCCCGTGGAGTCCCATTTTGCGGTACGCCACACCCCTCCCGATGAACAGGACCCCCATTTCGACCGTAGCGCTCTAACATAAGTCTGTTTCCTCCATTTTGTGGTACGCCACACCCCTGCCGATCAACAGGACCCCGTTTCAACCGTTGGAGGTCCGTTTCCTCCGTTTTGCGGTATGCATGCCAGACCCCTCGCAATGAACAGGATCCCATTTCGACCGTGGTCGGTCGAACACAAGGCCGTTTCCCCCGTTCTGCGGTACGCCAGACCTTGTTTCCATCGGTTGTTCCATCCAAGCCGGTTGGCTCCTGATGAACAGCACGCGTTCCATTGCCTCCCGATGAACAAGACGGATTTCCTTGCCTCCCCATGAACACGACGATGACACAGTTTCTCCGTTCTGACCCAGCCATGTACACGAGCCTTGGCCGTACGTATGCGTGAGTAGGCGTTTGAGACCCCGCCCGTATGTACGTATGTGGCCATATTTTCTTTCTTGCAACCTGGCCGTTGTACATATGTGTACATGCTATGTGCGTGCCTCTACTACGACACATGCGCGCCTCTACGACACATGCCCTTCCTTACACGGCCACGGTTCATCGCTGCATCCTGTAGACAGACCGATCGTATGTATGTACACGTTCGCGACAAGAATGACAACGCTACGTATGCTTTGACCAGGTGGGTTCCGACAGTCAGGCACTTCCTTTCATGTGAAGATGTAGCTGGTGGGTCCCGGCAGTCAGGGGGCGAATATATTTTTTTGCCCGTAATATGGACGCACTTCCTTGCGTGCGAAGATATAGCTGGTGGGTCCCAGCAGTCAGGGGGGAAACGTTTTTTCACGAAACACGATGGCCCGTCCGGTGGGTCCCTACTGTCAGGTGGAGGAATCATTATTTTCCGCATAATAAGGAGGCACTTCCTTGCTGCGGCCGTGGACCCAGCTGTCAGCCTCTCCACGTACAGTACTCTTCCGATGGAAGTCATTCATTGACCACATTGACCACGCCGCGTCGAGAGCACCAGGGCGGTGGACGACGGCGAGGCCTAGGAAGGGGACGACGCGGAGCTGGGGAAGACGCGGCAGTGGATGCCCATGCGGAGGGGAGTACGTGGGTTGACTGCTTCGGCTGCGGTGTGAGGCTATCATCGCCGAAGAATAACAGAAGGTGTGGGTGAGTATAGACGGATGGCATGGCCAGCGATGGCAGCACAGCCGGACAGGGAGGCAGGAGCAGGCGGCACAGCCGGTGCTTGTTTCGGCGGCTGGAGTAAGAAGACCAGAGGTTGAAGAATCACTACGGCCGTTGGATGGACATCGTACGGTCACTGGCGCTAGAATCTTTCATATTGACTAAGTTGACAAAGCCCTCTGTCCTCGTCATCTTAGTAGGCCCACAAGTCAGCTTCCCACTATGGTGGGTCCCAGCTAGCAGGGGGAGTATTCATTTTTGTGTGCATAATAACGAGGCACTTCCTTGCGTGCGAAGATATAGCTGGTGGGTCCGACCTGTCAGTGGGGGAATGTTTTTTCGCGAAATAGAGAGGCCCTTCTAGTGGGTCCCAGCTGTTAGGTGGAGGAATCATTATTTTGCGCGTAATAAGGAGGCATTTCCTTGCATGCAGCCGTGGGCCTAGCTGTCAGCCTCTCCAGGTACAGTCCACTTCCGATGCATGTCGTTCGTTGACCATGTTGACCACGCTGCACCGAGAGCACAAGGGTGGTGGACGGCAGCGAGGCCTAGGAAGGGAAACGACACGGAGCCAGGGAAAACTCGGCAGTTGTTTCCCACGTGGAGGGGAGTGCGAGGGTTTACTGGTTCGTCTGCCGTCGCCGGAGAATAACAGTAGGTGTGGGTGAGTAGAGGGATGGCTAGGCTAGCAATGGGAGAACGATGGGGCGGTGAGGCCTGCGTGGCAGCATAGCCGGCCACGGGAGGAGGGAGCAGGCAGTCCCGCCGGCGCTTATTTGAGCGGCTGGAGCAGGAAGAGCGGAGATTGAAGAAGCACGACGCCGTTGGATGGACATCCAATAGTCACTGCTCTCATGTGTTGACTAAGTTTACACGGTGTTGCGTGTGCGTCAACATTATTTTTTAGGAAAGCATACACGTCAACCTGTAGTAGGCGCACAAGTCAGCCTCAAATCTATGGAAAACAGCATACATCCCATCTGCCATTATTTCTAATAATTTACAACCCATTTGCCAATTCTTAATAATTTTTCTAGAGACCATCTTCTTCTTCTTTTTTGAGCGTATGGAGCCCATCTTCTTTTTGTTAGCATTACACCCCATATTGTGGCCACGGTTAAAAATTATACGAAATTTTGCATATTTAGGTGCGGTCAACTGTTTTTAATCCCGAAATATCGAGTCACATTCAAACTATTTTGAAAAATAATTTATATAAATATAAAATCCAAATAATTGTCCATGCATAAAAATCTATGGAATTTAAAATCTTGTAATTAAAAAAAAATGAAACTAATTCCTGGTTTTGTGTGTTTTAAAAATGTACATCCCATTTCTGGGCAAAACGAATGAAACTCTCCTCGTCTTGAAATATTTACAGCCTAGCAGGGCTGATAAAGCAAGTAGGCCTCGTTTGGGTATTTCTTTAAAAAATAGAACTGGGCAAGCCATTTTCAGCAAGGAAAAACTACAACTGGACTCATGATGTGGTAAACATAAATAAAACCTTGGCTAGACGGGCCAAAGCCCCCGCATAGCCCCATTGTTACCCTGATCCATCGCTAAAACTAGTATAAATAACAACTACTTGTTCCTCAAAAAAACTAAATAACAGCTGCGCGACCTGTTGGGTCACTGGTGTCAGCCGCTCGTTGTGTAGTAATTCTCTCGTTTATTGACTACGTTGACAATGGCGTGAGCCCCAGATGTCCAACCAATAGGAGGAACCTTTTTTGGGGCTTATAATAACGAGGCACTTTCTTGCATACTGCCATGACACTGGTGGGTCCCTACTGTCATCCTCTCCACGTACAGTCATATCCTTGTTCCTCTCGATTGTTGACGGAGTTGACAATGCAAGAGGGCGGCACACCGTGCACGGCGAGCGAACCAAGGTCGAGGACAACGACAAGGCCTCGGACGGAACAAACATGAGCCGTGGAAGATGCGCCGGTCCAGTCATAGGGGAAGGGTAGTACGAGGGTTGACTGGTTCAGGTGCGGGTGCGTGTTGGGGCTGACGTCGTCGGAGAATAACAGGACGTGTGGGGGAATAGAGGGAGGGACTGGCCAACGTTGGAGGGTACGGTAGGGTGGCGAAGGCGCAGCCAGCCATGGGAGGCGGGAGCAGGCGGAGCCGACGAGGTGGTTTGGTTTGGGTGGCTGGAGGAAGAAGACCAGAGATAAAAGATACACGACAGATGTTGGATGTCAATCCAACGGCTGGTAGGCAGAATCGTTTGTTGACTAGCTAGTAAGTCAACACCACCTTGGATAGGTTATTTCCTCGTGGGTCCCAAATGTCAGAATCCAAATCTGTCATGGTCGTGCAGCCTTTCCCATCAAAATTTACAGCCCATTTGGTGTGCTAGTTCGAAATAAGTTTGTGGGGGCTAGTGGGGGCTAATCACTTGGATTCTGTAATGCACAGTGAGCTCAAGCAACCGGCGAGAGTGATGTTATTTCCCTTGGTTGGGATTTGTTACAATATTTCACTCTAAATTAAATGTATGGCAAGCCATTTGCCTTGTTTCAAAGAAAATATGACAGTCACAGCCGAGTTGAAAAGGGCAAGAACATCTTACTCCAGCTTACAAACTTTACAAAAGCACGAGGGTTAATCGTTCATCAGATTTAGACAAAACCCAGGTTGAAAAGGGCAACAACATCTAACTCCAGCACTATTTTCGGCAGTCACAGTTAAATGGATCGGTCAGGTCCATAGAATGAACATCCTGGTCGTAAAATTTACTAGATTATGACCACAATATGTTGTAAATAGAAGCCTGACACGTTCAGAAGCTCTTTTGCCCACCTAAAACTCCTTTTTTTGCTCTTGGACATACCCATCTGTCAAAACCATGCTGCTAATAAACTTAAGCCTGATGGACAATAGTAACCTCGCATTCAGCAGGAAGAATGTGACAAATTTAGTGTTTGCATGGTTGGCTACATATCGTTCTAGCATTATTGTCTTCTATCAATTGTCATGAGAAGTGAGGAAATCCCGGTGCTTACGAATCCACCGATTGGTTATAACTTTCTTACCCCGTCATATTGCCTAAATAGACATGAAGATTGAAAACTGTTAAGGTCTAAAAAAAGAGTGTGGAAAGAGCAACAACTGAACGGTTAATTCTAGTACACTATATGCGGGCTTCCAATGTGCGTGAAATCATCACCTTTATATACAACTTCTCCAGACATGGAAAGCATTGCAGCAAGCTAATAATCTTGTTCAGATCAGAACTATTCATTTGGATATATAAGATCTTGACAGAATCCAGCACCATTGATAGGCTATCCATGGAGAAACTCTTCATTGAGCATAAAACATAATATTAGTACAAAATGTGTACTCCGAGATGATATATTACTTATGCATAGAAATTTAAAATGCAGCTTATGGTTACAAGTGTAGATGATAATATAAAGTACCTGAAGAACTGTGGAGCCAAACACCATCTGGAAATCAACACAGAGATCATGTATTACACCCAAGGTCTCCAGTTTAGGCGCAGAGAGGACGGTTATTTGCGATGGTGAATAACTAGAATCAAGGATCAACCTTTGAAGTGAAGGGGCATCTTGGATGATGAGCTGCCTTCCGTCAAAACAAATTCCAATTCTTACAAGGTTAGGCGACTTTATTTGGAGACAACTGATTCTAACTATGAAAACAAGCACCAAGCACTCCGGGGCAGGGCAACTGGAGTGGATGATGTTGTGCAATGAGGCCTCCGATATACGAACCTGCACAAGTGAAAGTTTCTTGAGAAATGGGAGTCGAAGGTTTAGTACCAGATTGTCTTGTAGGTCGCACAGCGCAAAGGTGGTGGTGTGGAGAGAGGAGGAAAACCGCGAGATGGACATCAGTGCTGAGGGCACAGGTAGATGCCGTTCGGTATCTGGTAGGTGATTTCTAGGGGAATAGTAGAACTCAAGCAGCTGTAGTTCTATGAATTCAAGGGATTTCAGCTAGGCATCCACCGTACAGGGCATGGTATGCTTGCTCAGGTAGCATGACAGGATGCAGAGGCTCTGAACGGAGCCCTGGTGGGAAGAGATGATGGCTCTGGGGATTTCAAAATCATTGAAGAGAGATAGCTGATGACAGTCGAGATTAAGGGGCACAGCGTGCCATTGAGAGGACTTGGGTGCGGCAGCAATCCTTGGTGGGGAGAAGTGAGATGATCTCCCCAAGGACGGCGTCCGGGAGAATCGCTGATGCGGTCCACCCGAGATTCTACGGGTTCCTGGGATCTGATGGGGGCAGGGTCGCCGCTTCTCCCCGTGCTGCCGGGTGCGACATCTACAACAGGGGTCGCCACTGGCGGGAGCCTCATCTTCTTGGCGCTAGGGTCAGCCGATTCCATTTTCCTCGAGGGCTTCACGTCGCGCTCACGGATTTGAGCAGAGTAACGAATGACGAGCCTAGTTGTAGTGCGAGTGAAGAAGAAGGGGGCTGGAGTTTTTCTGTAGTAGTGAGGAAGAAGGGGAGATGGGGTTTTCTGTAGGAGTGAGGTGAGGAATTTGGGGGTATGATTGGAGCGAGCTGAAGTGAGGTGGGTGGGAGTGAGGAGGAAGAATAGCACCCAGGTTTTTTTGGGGGGGGGCGGTGTGCTGGGTGTGGGTAGCGCCTCCTATTAAGTAAATATATGGGCTTTTGAATTGATTTTATTATTTACTAGGGTGGATGGGCTGTTTTGTCTTGGGCCCATAGAAACAATTACTACTAGTACAGTGGAGACACTCTACAACTACCAGCAAAAAAATTACTACTAGTACAGTGGATACATTACCACTTCTGGCTCCTCCTAGGTCATCGAAATGTCTCCCTCTACTGAATGTCATTTTACTTTTGTTCACCGACATGCGGGCCATGCTGCGCGCGGGCCCAAATGCCATCCACCAAATTAGAAGGTAGTATGCAGGCGGAGAGTCACCCCGGTCGTAGCGCGACAGTAACGAGCCGTCGTATCACAAAACCCCACCTCCCCGCAGTCTAAGTTTGACGGACGAAGCAACCATCATTCCACTCTTCACTAAATCCCATTTTCCCTCACCGTCTTCAAGAAAGCCAACACTCGCATCTGCCACTGTTATTCTCTCCCAACGAAGGGAAGGTAAGCGGATCCATGATATTGGTATATTTTCGTTCAGAGAAAAAAAAAGAACCTTTTGCAAATCAGTAACCGATCCTCACTCCCTTTTTTGTTTCATTGTCATTGCAATTGTGTTTTCCTTTCAGTTGTCTCCTAGTATTCGTCAGTTTCATGATGGACCAAGGAGAACTAGGCAAAGATCTGCCGATATTGGAGCAGACGCAGGAGGCTGATCCCCACGAGACATAGAGCTCCAAGAAGATGGATGCAGCCACCGAGCCGACCCCAGATACGCTCACGGCTACTACTGAGATGGTCAACGCCCCGTTTGAGGTTACAGCCCCCGTGGCACTGCAGGAGCAGTTTTCCCCCTTTGAGGATGTGCCCCCCCACCCCACCCCCCACCCCCCCGCTGAGCTGCCCAAGGTGATTTTCTTCTTTGTCGATCTCGATTGTGGTTTTTAATCTAAGTATGTGGTGATGAATAATGCAAAATTTTATTAGCTTCGATGCCACGCTATACATAGTGGTTTAAATAACTTGTGTTTCTTATATTGTAAAGTAATTCAAAATTTGTTTCTGTTTCAGTTAGAGCCCTGATGCGGACAAGGATTGTGTGGTTGTACATGTCACTCGCTATGAGGCCGATGACCTGAATATACGCACTGGGAAAACAGAGTTCTTAGGCTGTTGGATCCTGGAAGCCATTTGTCCTTATACCAATGCCGAGTTGTATTCCAGCCTCACTGTTGTCAGGCGTGTTGTCCAGGGTGTACTGAAGCACAAGAAGTTCAAAGCTACTCCTTCGTTTGTGAGGCATACTGTTCTTGTCAAGATTACGCAGGAAGATGACATGACATGCCTCCACAAATAATTTTATGAGTGGCAAGGCCACAAGGTTATCTTCATGAAGGTTCACAGGATTGAGCTGCTGTCGGACGTCCTCGATGATGTTCATGGCAAGATCCGTCTTGTGTCCAAACCCAAATTAGATCGAGGCATGAAATAGTTTCCCCAGCTAGTGTTTAATACTAGTTTGGATTGTGTCTACTTATCCGAACCTTGCCTATTATCGAGCCCTCTGGGGCTAGTACTCTGTTTGAATCCGTCTATGGGAACTGCTGCTACTTTTGTGTGCCCATGAATCATGTGAGAACCATCGTAATTGTTGCCGAAACAGATGCATCCTCACTAGTTTTTTCATGAATATGGCATGGTAAGACAAAAGTTGTCACGGTTTATCATACAAGCAGTGTGTGTTTGATGAAATAGAGTACTCGTTCGATAAATGGGCACCGACGTATACATAAGTACATGTAAACACTGTTGGTGCTACCCCACTTGTAAGCAGTTGTGCAAAACACGGCACATTGGCTCAGCTCGCTTCAATACTAGGCTATCGACCAGCTAACAATCAATAATCTATTGTCTGACATATAAGCAACTACGTATCTTGTTACAGTGGTTCATGCAGTTAACTAAGGCCACAATGTAAATTCCAAACGTTCACACGCTAGTAAAGCGTTCATGTGGAACACTCACATTAAACTCAGCTTCATAAAAATCTTGAAAAGCATAAGTTAAGCAATTTTATACATCTCAATGATTCATAGAACATAAATAACAAATACTAGTTCACAGCAAAAGACAAAGTTGTGAGAAGGTTTACAAATCAGGAAAAAACAAGGAAGGTTTCTCTGAGCAAAGGGCCTCCCGGCAGGCTTAAATTTCCTAGAGTTCACTCTGGTTTTTTCTTGTTGCCACCATCCAGGGTTAGGTTCTCTCAATCCAGAATAACCAATTATAATTGTGTTCTTAGATGGAATGTTGAACTGAACCATGTAGTATACTGACAAGGTGAAATTCTTGTGCATTCCATTAAATTTAAGCACCGCTATTTGCAGAAATAAGCAGACCACAATGCCTCTTGTCCGCGCACCTGTCCCAAAAACCTTCATGCAGCCGTGCCAGCTAGTCCTTGGTCCATGGATCAACTTCTAGAAAGTGCATTCCGGACTAGGATGCAGTTGTTTTCGCTTGTCTCTGCACTGCAATCAGGAAGTAAAACATACGAATCAGCTTCTTTTAGATTGCGTTGGTAATTCTACCTAGTTAGAACCAATGTAGGAATAGCTGGAACACTGGTGGTTAGAGGACGGCAGCTAGGAATAGCCATCTCGTTTTGTGCGGTTGTACTGAAAATGAGGTGTGTACTTTTGATTGCACAGTTAGAAACGATATGGAGACAGAGATCCCTGTTTGCGCAAATACGAAATATGGTTATTTAAACAGTGGCAGATATTTGCAGTGGCATATGATTAACAGCAGCATCTATTGTGTTATAATTGGCACTAGACTGACAGTATGAAAGTGCCCTTAAGTAAGTAGCATCACATCACATCAACACTACCACTAAATTAACATGCAGAACAATAGCATTAGTATTACTGTCATGAGAGTAGCACATGGACAGTAAATGTGCAATCAAATTTGTGCAGTTCCACTGGGATGAGGCAATGTTAGCGGTGTGAGATTTAAGTATCTACTACTTTCCCCCATTTCCCACCACCCTTCGCCATCCACCATGCTTTCTTCGCCTTTTCAACCAATATACCGGTTGGGTAGCCAGTATCTACTACTTTCCCCCGTTTCCTCTTAGAACCAAGTCCTAGATTCATGCTACAGCTTTCCCACTTTCTTCCCTGTTTGAACCAACTCTTAGATTCTATTGTATGAACTAGCTTTACCTCTAATAATAGTAAAAGTCTAGGTGGCTTTGGAACAACCGACGGAAGTAGAAAAAGATCCACACGCAGCCACGTGGGGAGCTGGGGCAATAGAGCAAGGCAGGTTTCTAAGGAATATATACCTGAGGGTCGTCAGCATGTGGCAAAGACGGTGTCGGGAGGCCGCATCTTGGCCACAATACCGCATGGAGGAAGAAGGGGTCGGAGGCCCTCCCGAGCCGGCGCTCTCTCGGAGAGAACGGCATGGCCGCCGATCAGGACGCGCGGGCAGCCGTTGGTCTCCTCCCTCGCCGCTGACGACAGCGTGAATGATGCACCTACACCCCTGCCCCGGTCGAGGTGGTTGTCGGTGTTCTGGGAACGGGGGTCCCCAGACTTTCCTGCCTGCAGCCCACGGTGTGGCTGAGCTAGCAGGTCTGTACGGCCTATCTTCATCGACGAGGTATTCAAGACCCTCGCGTGGGGCCAAGCCTCGCGAGGCGGACGACGCAAGACCTCCTCAGGAGTGGCCTCGCCACGCAGGCTCACGAGGGGCGGAGAGATCAAGGCAAGGCAAACCTCGCGAGGTCCTCGTGACGTGAGCCATGATGATCGAGACCAGGCGGGCGCCAGCGTGCGCAGTGTCCTTGCTTCCTCTTTGGTGCCAAGGGGGCAAGCACAGGCGCGGAGTACCGAGGCATCAAGGAAAGGTTTCCATATCGGTGCAACTAGACCAAGACTAGCAGGACGGCAAGACGGAGGTCACCATGGAGCCCAAGACGGCGACACCACCAGAGCCTTTTGCAGGCGAAGACTGCTTTTGTCAGGATAAGTTGTACTAGCTATCCCCTTTCAAATTGGCCGTTGTTGGCTCCCTTCCCGCTCAATATTTGGGGAGAGGACCAGGGACTATATAAGTAGAACTAGCCACCACAGTAGGGGGAAGAGAAGGAAAAAAGGAAGAACTCATTCAGAGGCATCTCACCCACACAAGTTCGTCAAGCACAAGAACACCTCAACCTCAGGAGGCTGTTCTTCCCCTTGCACTGTTCATCATCAGCCCAAGAGGCAATCCACCACCACCACACTGGAGTAGGGTATTACACCACAACGGTGGCCCGAACCAGTATAAATCTTATGTCTTTGTGTTCCAAGTTTGTGGGGTTCATCCGCGAGATCTTAGCGAGCTAGGGTGTGGATCGGTAGGGAGAAAACCTTCGCATGCACCCGAGTGTTCGAAACTCGAGGGTTTTGTCGGAACCCGTGATCCGACATTTGGCACGCCAGGTAGGGGTGCGCCGGAGCCTCTTCCCCGCCAATCGACCCGCCGACGCTTCGCGGCCCCGATGTCCGACGACCCAAGGGTCGACTCCGACCACTGGGCAGCCTGGCCAGCCCGGGTGGCGCCGCCTGCCCATGAAGACCTCAACCCCGCGCTCCAGGCAGCACAAGCGCCGCCTAACGCTGCGGGGCACGGGTGGCGCGGCCAGGCATCGTCCACCCTCACTCCACAACAAGCGCAAGCCGCTGCAAGGGCCGCAAGCCACGCCGCAGCAATGGCGCCACACACCCGGCGGGAGCAGGCGAACATGCGGCCGCGATGCACTGCTGGAACGTGTCACTGAGCTGATGGATGCGGCGGCGTCAGGAGCGCCGCCTTTCTGCTATCTGCTCCCTTTCTCGAGCCGCTACTGGACCTCATGACGGGCCTCACCGCAACCACGCGCCCTCGGGTGCGCCTGGGGGCTTCATCATCACCAGGACGGCCAGCGGCGCTGGGGGCCCTATTTCCCCCACGCCGCCTCCGATGAGCATGGGCACGAGCATTGCCCCCATGGCCCTAGCGAGGCGTCGCGCTATCATCCTCAGGACGCCGCGCTGGGCTGGGAGACGTGGAGTGCGGGGCACTACGGCGAGGTGTTTGGGGTAACAGCCCCGGAAGCCTATGTGCCCCGCATGATGGACCAGGGGTACAGGCCGGAGGACGACCCTGACTCGTTTCTCGGGCCAGGTTGGGAGGAGGAGGCATTAGGAGCTGAAGCCTTCGAGGAGCCGCCGGAGAGCCCCGCCAACCGCGCCGTCGACAACAGATATGGGGTATCACTAATCCCTCAGTAGCAAGCTTACGCTAACCATGGGTCGCAGGAGAATCAGGTCAACACAGCGGCTGGCGGCCCCAGCTCGGCGACCTCCTTCCCGCCAGGAGGATCGCGCTGGGGGCAGCAGGAGAGAAGCTGGGAGCCAGATCCCTCGCCGCGTCACACGGAGCAAGCCCCCCCCCCCCCACAAGGTAGGCCCTCTGCTGGGGAGGTGCTAAAAAGCCTACCCCTGGCAGAGGACCCGTGGTCGCCGAGGGCACCGCTGGCGTCCCCTTTCCCCCCTTTGTGTCGTCCTGGTTGCCGGTCGGCTCAAAGGTGGTCAAGGGCGGTGCAAGGCGAGGCCCTCGCCTAGCAATATGAAGTAAGGCCGGTACCTGTGAAGAAGGCCCAGTGCCTGTGAATATCACCGCCTGTGACACTCTCAAGTAATAATGAGTGGGTCTGTACACGCCCTGGAGTCTCCGGAGAGCCGCCCTCAGGGCCTCGGGGGCTCCCTCCCACACCTAGTGGCAGCACTTAGCTCTGCGCTGGTGAGAAGACTTGAAGACAAGAAGACTAGGCTAGGTGCCGGACATGGCCAT
Organism: Triticum urartu; assembly: GCF_003073215.2. Classification (NCBI taxonomy): domain Eukaryota; kingdom Viridiplantae; phylum Streptophyta; class Magnoliopsida; order Poales; family Poaceae; genus Triticum; species Triticum urartu. Next base: position 331,095,226 of record NC_053026.1, read on the forward strand.
TTGCTTTGAATCTCTTTTCTGTAACCTTGCCTTCTGGATTTGGATTTAAGTTGAAGTTGAGTTTCCATCGATGCGCGCGGGGGGTGCCTTTTCTCGTTCAAGCGATTTCTTGCCATCCGGTTTTCGCCTTGTTCTAAAGCTCGTGCTCGCTGCATCCCCCTCGCGGGCCCCTCACGAGCGGGGCTAGGCACGGCACACGCACCGAACGCGTTGGTTGGAGCTAGATCCTCATGAGGCCCACTCGAGCGGATCTGTAGGCCTTTCGGGAGCTCCGCGGCAACTCTCAATCTTGCAATTCGGTTCGGGGCCCGCCCCAACCAAAGTAAGCTGCGGCAGCAAAACTTTCCCCCAGGCTCATGGATCCATGAAGGCGCACACTCGGCTTGGCATAACAGAGTAAAATTACAATTTTTTTACATGAGGGGCTCCCCCTCTCAAAATGCTCTCACAATCTTTAAGGGCCATGCCCAAGTTTTTGCATACAGGATAAAACAGTAGGGGAACATGTGATCAGCCGGATATGTCGCTCACCGCATCGCCTTCGGACGCGTCACTCGCGTCGTCGCCGTCTTCGCCGGCATCGTCACCACCTTCGGCGACGCCTCCATCACCCTCGTTGACCACGTCACCTTCGTCTGCCGTGAGTACCACCGCTTCGTCTTCGGAAGTGAAGGCCCTGACTAGCGCGTCCATGTTTTCCTCCACCCACCGCGCTAGGTCACCACGAATGGCTTGCGGTACAGGGGCAATGGCGGCACCGAAGTCGAAGTTGGGGAAGGAGTTCCGAAGATGGTTGAAGACACGGGAGAACGCGCGCCCGAGCAGGCCCCGGCTTCTCTCTTCCACAAGCTGGCGAGCCCTATCAGACCGGGCTTCCAGGCGCGTCACCATGTTGGTGAAGAAGTTCAGGTGACTGGCGTAGTCATTCAAGTGGGGGTGCGGTGCATTCTCGTCACAGATGTAGCCCAGGGTGGTATTAGCCCTGTTCCGGAGGTCCTGTAGCATGGAGGCGTGCTCGCGCTCCAGCGTCTGCCATTGAAGCACTTCCTTCCTGTTTTGCCGCATGACTGCCTCGGCATCATCAACCCGTTTCTAAAGAGAAAGCAGCTCGGCGCGGGTGGAGGCCAAGTCCGCCTACGTCGTGACCAGGGCGGCAGCCGTGGCCTCCTCACGCCTCTCCGCCTCATCTAACCTGGGCCTAAGAGCGGCGGTTAATACGTCCCCAACGTATCTATAATTTTTGATTGTTCCATGCTATATTATATTCTATTTTGGACATTATTGGGATTTATTATACACTTTTATATTATTTTTGGGACTAACCTATTAACCGGAGGCCCAGCCCAGAATTGTTTTTTTGCCTATTTTAGGGTTTTGCAGAAAAAGAATATCAAACGGAGTCCAAACGGAATGAATCCTTCAGGAACGTGATTTTCAAAACGAACATGATCCAGAGGACTTGGACCCTACGTCAAGCAATCAACGAGGAAGGCACGAGGTAGGGGCGCGCCTACCCCCCCCAAGGCGCGCCCTCCACCCTCGTGGCCCCCTTGTTGCTCCACGGACGTACTCCTTCCTCCTATATATACCTATGTACCCCCAAACTACCAGATACGGAGCCAATACCCTAATTCCACCGCCATAACTTTCTGTATCCACGAGATCCCATCTTGGGGCCTCTTCCGGAGCTCCGCCGGAGGGGGCATCGATCACGGAGGGCTTCTACATCAACACCATAGCCCCTCCGATGAAGTGTGAGTAGTTTACTTCAGACCTACGGGTCCATAGTTATTAGCTAGATGGCTTCTTCTCTCTTTTTGGATCTCAATACAAAGTTCTCCCCCTCTATTGTGGAGATCTATTCGATGTAATCTTCTTTTGCGGTGTGTTTGTTGAGACCAATGAATTGCGGGTTTATGATCAAGTCTATCTATGAACAATATTTGAATCTTCTCTGAATTCTTTTATTTATGATTGGTTATCTTTGCAAGTCTCTTCGAATTATCAGTTTGGTTTGGCCTACTACATTGATCTTTCTTGCAATGGGAGAAGTGCTTAGCTTTGGGTTCAATCTTGCGGTGTCCTTTCCTAGTGACAGTAGGGGCAGCAAGGCACGTATTGTATTGTTGCCATCGAAGATAACAAGATGGGGTTTATATCATATTGCATGAGTTTATCCCTCTACATCATGTCATCTTGCTTAAAGCGTTACTTTGCTCTCTTGAACTTAATACTCTAGATGCATGCTGGATAGTGGCCGATGTGTGGAGTAATAGTAGTAGATGCAGGCAGGAGTCGGTCTACTTGTCTCGGACGTGATGCCTATATACATGATCATACCTAGATATTCTCATAACTATGCTCAATTCTGTTAATTACTCAACAGTAATTTGTTCACCCACCGTAAATACTTATGCTCTTGAGAGAAGCCACTAGTGAAACCTATGGCCCCCGGGTCTATCTTCCATCATATTAATCTTCCAATACTTAGTTATTTCCTTTGCCATTTATTTTACTTGCATCTTTTATTTCTCTTTATCATAAAAATACCAAAAATATTATCCTATCATATCTATCAGATCTCACTCTCGTAAGTGACCATGTAGGGATTGACAACCCCTTATCGCGTTGGTTGCGAGGATTTATTTGTTTGTGTAGGTGCGAGGGACTCATGCACGGCCTCCTACTGGATTGATACCTTGGTTCTCAAAAACTGAGGGAAATACTTACGCTACTTTGCTGCATCACCCTTTCCTCTTCAAGGGAAAACCAACGCAGTGCTCAAGAGGTAGCAAGAATGATTTCTGGCGCCGTTGCCAGGGGGGTCGCGCAAGACAAGTCAAGATTTGACTCCCGACAACAAGTCACTTGTGGCGCCATTGCAAGTCAAGACATACCAAGTACCCATCACAAACCCTTATCTCCTGCATTACATTATTTGCCATTTGCCTCTCGTTTTCCTCTCCCCCACTTCACCCTTGTCGTTTTATTCGCCCTTCTTCTGTTTGTCTTTTCGTTTGCTTTGATGTCTTACTTGGCTCGTTTACTCGTTTGGTTGGATTAGTTGTTTATTTATTACTAAATAGAGAACCTAAGATCTATGGATCCTCATCCACTTTCTAGTCTTTTTAGGAGATCCAATTATGATGAACCAACTCCTAGTGAGTTTTCTGCACTAGATTATCTTTATGAGGTTTTGCTTGAAATTCGTGAATCTGAAAAGTGTGATGAATTACTTTATGAAGCGATTCACGATAGATCTTTGAATAAAAAGCATGATTTCAATGATTTTATTATAAATTCTATTTATGTAAATTGTGCTAATAATATGCAAAACCCTAAGCTTGGGGATGCTAGTTTTGCTATGTCTACTACTTGTTGCACTGATCATGGTTGGGGTGATTCTTCTTTTGATCTTGAAAATTTATTTAAGCCCCATGATGAATATGAGATTGATAATAGTGTTTGCAATATTATTGAAAGTGGGTTTGGAGAGGTCATGACTTTAGTTAATGTTAATCCCACTATTTTGGAGGAGTGTCAACTTTGCATGCATGTGGATCGTGTTGAAAATATTTTATGTGATAGATATTTTGTTGAATTTTCTTATGATCCCACATGCAATTATTATGAGAAAGGAAAATATGGTGGTAGAAATTTTCATGTTACTAAATTACCTCTCATTATGTTGAGATTGCTATTTTTTCCGCTTCCTTGCATATGCTAGTTTTTGCTTGCCTTGATAATTTGTTTGCCTATAAGATGCCTATGCATAGAAAGTATGTTAGACTTATATGTGTTTGTCACGTATTTTATGATGCTCTCTTTGTGCTTCAATTCTTGTCTTTCATGTGAGCATCATTAAAATTATCAATGCCTAGCTATAAGGCTTTAGAGAAAAGCGCTTGTTGGGAGACAACCCAATATTTTTCCTTGCTGTTATTCAATAAATAATTTATCTATCCTCTGTTTTGGTTGTGTTTTTTTGTGTCTAATTAGTGTTTATGCCAAGTAGAACCGTTGGGAAGACTTGGGGAAAGTCTTTTTAATCTTGCTGTAAAAAACAGAAACTTTAGCGCTCACGAGAATTGCTGCCATTTGTATTTGGAAAGTGATATTTAGCTAATTCTTTTTGTATATGATTAATATATAAATTCCTCACGTTCAGAAATTTATTTTATAATTTTCGGGGTTCCAGATCTTGAGTTAGATACAGATTACTACAGACTGTTCTGTTTTTGACAGATTCTGTTTTTCGTGTGTTGTTTGCTTATTTTAATGAATCTATGGCTAGTAAAATAGTTTATAAACCACAGAGAAGTTGGAATACAGTAGGTTTAACACCAATATAAATAAATAATGAGTTCATTACATTACCTTGAAGTGGTGTTTTGTTTTCTTTTGCTAACGGAGCTCACGAGATTTTCTACTTTAAGTTTTGTGTTGTGAAGTTTTCAAGTTTTGGGTAAAAGATTTGATGGATTATGGAACAAGGAGTGGAAAGAGCCTAATCTTGGGGATGACCATGGCACCCCAAGATAATCTAAGGACACATAAAAGCCAAAGCTTGGGGATGCCCCGGAAGGCATCCCCTCTTTCGTCGACTTCCATCGGTAACTTTACTTGGAGCTATATTTTTATTTACCACATGATATGTGTTTTGCTTGGAGCGTCTTGTATTATTTGAGTCTTTATTTTTTAGTTTTCCACAATCATCCTTTCTGTACACACCTTTTGAGAGAAACACACATGATTCAGAAATTGTTAGAATACTCTATGTGCTTCACATATATCTTTTGAGTTATATAGTTTTTGCTCTGGTGCTTCACTTATATCTTTTAGAGCACGTCGGTGGATTTGTTTTATAGAAACTATTGTTCTCTCATGCTTCACTTAGATTATTTTGAGAGTCCTACAAAACATCATGGTAATTTGCTTTAATTATGTTAGGCATTCAAGATTAATAAAAAAATTCTTATGAGTGTGTTGAATACTATGAGAAGTTTGATACTTGATAATTGTTTTGAGATATGGAGATGGTAATATTAAAGTCATGCTAGTCGAGTAGTTGTGAATTTGAGAAATACTTGTGTTAAAGTTTGTGATTCCCGTAGCATGCACGTATGGTGAACCGTTATGTGATGAAGTCGGAGCATGATTTATTTATTGATTGTCTTCCTTATGAGTGGCGGTCGGGGACGAGCGATGGTATTTTCCTAGCAATATATCCCCCTAGGAGCATGCGCGTAATACTTTGCTTTGATAACTTGTAGATTTTTGAAAATAAGTATATGAGTTCTTTATGACTAAGGTTGAGTCCATGGATCATACGCACTTTTCTTCCTTCCACCATTGCTAGCCTCTCTAACACCGCGCACCTTTCGCCGGTATCATACACCCACCATATACCTTCCTCAAAACAGCCACCATACCTACCTATCATGGCATTTCCATAGCCATTCTGATATATATTGCCATGCAACTTTCCACTGTTCTGTTTACTATGACACGCTCCATCATTATCATATTGCTTTGCATGATCATGTAGTTGACATTGTATTTGTGGCAATGCCACCGTTCATAATTGTTTCATACATGTCACTCTTGATTCATTGCATATCCCGGTACACCGCCAGAGGCATTCACATAGAGTCATATTTTGTTCTAAGTATTGAGTTGTAATAGTTGAGTTGCAAGTAAATAAAAGTGTGATGATCATCATTTTTAGAGCATTGTCCCAAGTGAGGAAATGATGATGGAGACTATGATTACCACACAAGTCGGGATGAGACTCCGGACAAAAAAAAAGAGGCCATAAAAAAAGGCCCAAATAAAAAAATGTGAGAAAAAGAGAGAAGGGACAATGCTACTATCCTTTTACCACACTTGTGCTTCAAAGTAGCACCATGATCTTCATAATAGAGAGTCTCCTATGTTATCACTTTCATATACTAGTGGGAATTTTTCATTATAGAACTTGGCTTGTATATTCCAATGATGGGCTTCCTCAAAATGCCCTAGGTCTTCATGAGCAAGCGATTTGGATGCACACCCACTTAGTTCCTTTTGTTGAGCTTTCATATACTTATAGCTCTAGTGCATCCGTTGCATGGCAATCCCTACTCACTCACAATGATATCTATTGATGGGCATCTCCATAGCCCATTGATACGCCTAGTTGATGTGAGACTATCTTCCCCTTTTTTGTCTCCTCCACAACCACCATTATTCCACCTAAAGTCATATGTCCATGGCTCACGCTCATGTATTGCGTGAAGATTGAAAAAGTTTGAGAACGCCAAAAGTATGAAACAATTGATTGGCTTGTCATCGGGGTTGTGCATTATTTAAATACTTTGTGTGGTGAAGATAGAGCATAGCCACACTATATGATTTTGTAGGGATAACTTTCTTTGGCCATGTTATTTTGAAGAAACATAATTGCTTAGTTAGTATGCTTGAAGTATTATTATTTCTATGTCAATACTGAACTTTTGTCTTGAATCTTTCGGATCTGAATATTCATACCACAATTAAGAAGAATTACATTGAAATTATGCCAAGTAGCATTCCACATCAAAAATTCTGTTTTTATCATTTACCTACTCGAGGACGAGCAGGAATTAAGCTTGGGGATGCTTGATACGTCTCCAACGTATCCACAATTTTTTATTGTTCCATGCTATATTATATTCTGTTTTGGACATTATTGGGCTTTATTATACACTTTTATATTATTTTTGGGACTAACCTATTAACCGGAGGCCCAGCCCAGAACTGATGTTTTTTTGCCTATTTTAGGGTTTCGCAGAAAAAGAATATCAAAAGGAGTACAAACGGAATGAAACCTTCGGGAACGTGATTTTCGGAACGAACATGATCCAGAGAACTTGGACCCTACGTCAAGCAATCAACGACGAAGGCACGAGGTAGGGGGGCACGCCTACCCCCCAGGCGCGCCCTCCACCCTCGTGGGCCCCCTGTTGCTCCAACGACGTACTCCTTCCTCCTATATATACCTACGTACCCCCAAACTACCAGATACGGAGCCAAAACCCTAATTCCACCGCCGTAACTTTCTGTATCCACGAGATCCCATCTTGGGGCCTTTTCTGGAGCTCCGCCGGAGGGGGCATCGATCACGGAGTGCTTCTACATCAACACCATAGCCCCTCCGATGAAGTGTGGGTAGTTTACTTCAGACCTATGGGTCCATAGTTATTAGCTAGATGGCTTCTTCTCTCTTTTTGGATCTCAATACAAAGTTCTCCCCTCTCTTGTGGAGATCTATTCGATGTAATCTTCTTTTGCGGTGTGTTTGTTGAGACCGATGAATTGTGGGTTTATGATCAAGTTTATCTATGAACAATATTTGAATCTTCTATGAATTCTTTATGTATGATTGGTTATCTTTGCAAGTCTCTTCGAATTATCAGTTTGGTTTGGCCTACTACATTGATCTTTCTTGCAATGGGAGAAGTGCTTAGCTTTGGGTTCAGTCGTGCGGTGTCCTTTCCCAGTGATAGTAGGGGCGGCAAGGCACGTATTGGATTGTTGCCATCGAGGATAACAAGATGGGGTTTATATCATATTGCATGAGTTTATCCCTCTACATCATGTCATCTTGCTTAAAGCGTTACTCTGTTCTCTTGAACTTAATACTCTAGATGCATGCTGGATAGCGGTCGATGTGTGGAGTAATAGTAGTAGATGCAGGCAGGAGTCGGTCTACTTGTCTCGGACGTGATGCCTATATACATGATCATACCTAGATATTCTCATAACTATGCTCAATTCTGTCAATTGCTCAACAGTAATTTGTTCACGCACCGTAAATACTGATGCTCTTGAGAGAAGCCACTAGTGAAACCTATGGCCCTCGGGTCTATCTTCCATCATATTAATCTTCCAATACTTAGTTATTTACTTTGCCATTTATTTTACTTGCATCTTTTATTTATCTTTATCATAAAAATACCAAAAGTAGTATCCTATCATATCTATCAGATCTCACTCTCGTAAGTGACCGTGTAGGGACTAACAACCCCTTATCGTGTTGTTTGCGAGGATTTATTTGTTTGTGTAGGTGCGAGGGACTCGTGCGCGGCCTCCTACTGGATTGATACCTTGGTTCTCAAAAACTGAGGGAAATACTTACGCTACTTTGCTGCATCACCCTTTCCTCTTCAAGGGAAAACCAATGCAGTGCTCAAGAAGTAGCAGCGGTCCTGCCCGCTGCCTCAGTTCCCGCAAGCTTCAGCTTCAGGTCGTGCCAACCTTCAAGATCCGCGCGAACCTCGGCCACCCGGCAGTCGACTTCCTCCTGGACCTTGGCCTCGCGAGCCCCGATGGCATCTTCTGCTTGGACAACTTGACGCTCCCTCGTCTCCAGTTGCTCAAGCTCGAGGCTACGCTCCACGGCCTCCAGCGCCAACGCCTCCTCTCGCTTCCGGACCTCCTCTTCCTTGGCAGGCGTCCCCCTCAGCGACGCAAGGGCGGCTTTGCGCGCCTCCACTTGCCGCTCGAGGGACGCACTCCAGGCATGGAGCTCCCACGCGCGCCTCTCCGCAGCCTCGCGACGGGGATCAGCCTCACGAGCCTCCTCCAAGGCTCGGGAGCAAGCCTCATGGGAAACCTTGAGGGACGCATCTGCCTTTTCATTATCAAGATCATGCTGGTAGCGGCCAAGGTTGATGGCCACCCTCAGCTTACGTCGTTCCTCCACCAGCCGAAGACCCTCAGCCTCAAGGCGTGAGTTGACACCCATGAGTTCTTCACCAAGTCGGCTCATCGCGTCCATTGCCTCCTGGAAGAGTTCATGACGAATGACGCTCCACCCGCGCTCAAAATCCAACGCACGCCCCACCTCATCCTCCGCCATGGGGGCTGTAGGTGGGACGTGAAGCGGCGCACCCCCTCTCAGCAAGGGGCTGGGGGCTAGTGCCGCTCCAGGTGCCAGCCCGACTTCACTAGGGGCCCGGGCCAGTCGGGGCCCACTGCTTGAGGAGGAGCTGAAGACCGAAGCCAACCAGCTGCTGTCCATGACCAGAGGAGGAGTCCGGGGAACGCCTGCCAAGCTCCAAGCCAGGCCGTGGAGGAAGGTCGACGGAGCCGCTGATTCAAAGCGCCATGAAGGCGAGCGCACCCCCTCGACCGGCTCGGCTCCGGGCGCGGCATGCCGGCTCAGGATGCTCAAGGCCGATGCGGGTGCCTGATGACCCACAAGTATAGGGGATCTACCGTAGTCCTTTCAATAAGTAAGAGTGTCGAACCCCACGAGGATCAGAAGGAAATGATAAGCGGTTTTCAGCAAGGTATTCTCTGCAAGCACCAAAATTGTAGGTAATAGATAGTTTTGTGATAAGATAATTTGTAACGAGCAACAAGTAACAAAAGTAAATAAAGTGCATCAAGGTGGCCCAATCCTTTTTGTAGCAAAGGACAAGCCTGGACAAACTCTTATATGATGTAAAGCACTCCCGAGGACACATAGGAATTATCGTCAAGCTAGGTTTCATCACGATCATCATATGATTCGCGTTTGGTACTTTGATAATTTGGTATGTGGGTGGACAGGTGCTTGGGTGCTGCCCTTACTTGGACAAACATCCCACTTATGATTAACCTCTATTGCAAGCATCCGCATCTACAACAAAAGTATTAAGGTAAACCTAACCATAGCATGAAACATATGGATCCAAATCAGCCCCTTACGAAGCAACACATAAACTAGGGTTTAAGCTTCTGTCACTCTAGCAACCCATCATCTACTTATTACTTCCAAATGCCTTCCTCTAGGCCCAAATAATGGTGAAGTGTCATGTAGTCGACGTTCACATAACACCACTAGAGGAGAGACAACATACATCACATAAAAATATCGAACGAATACCAAATTCACATGACTACTAATAGCAAGACTTCTCCCATGTCCTCAGGAACAAACGTAACTACTCACAAAGCATATTCATGTTCATAATCAGAGGGGTATTAATATGCATATAGGATCTGAACACATGATCTTCCACCAAATAAACCAACTAGCATCAACTACAAGGAGTAATCAACACTACTAGCAACCCACAGGTACCAATCCCAGACTTAGAGACAAGAATTGGATACAAGAGATCAACTAGGGTTTGAGAGGAGATGGTGCTGGTGAAGATGTTGATGGAGATTGACCCCCTCCCGATGAGAGGATCGTTGGTGATGACGATGGCGATGATTCCCCCCTCCCGGAGGGAAGTTTCCCCGGCAGAACAGCTCCGTCGGAGCCCTAGATTGGTTTCGTCAATGTTCCACCTCGTGGTGGCAGAGTCTCGTCCCGAAAGCTTGCTTATGATTTTTTCCTCAATGAAGGACTCCATATAGTAGAAGATGGGCATCGGAGGGCCACCAGGGGGCCCATGAGGTAGGGGGCGCGCCCAGGGGGTAGGGCGCGCCCCCCACCCTCGTGGCTGGTGAGTGGCCCCCCTCTGGTACTTCTTGCGCTCAATATTTTTTATATATTCTGAAATGTGCTCCCGTGAAGTTTCAGGACTTTTGGAGATGTGCAGAATAGGTCTCTAATATTTGCTCCTTTTCCAGCCCTGAATCCCAGCTGTCGGTATTCTCCCTCTTTATGTAAACCTTGTAAAATAAGAGAGAATATGATAAGTATTGTGACATAATGTGTAATAACAGCCCATAATGCAATAAATATCGATATAAAAGCATGATGCAAAATGGACGTATCAAATCCCCCAAGCTTAGACCTCGCTTGTCCACAAGCGAAAGCCAAAATCGAAAAATATGTCCACATGTTTAGAGATAGAGGTGTCTATAAAAATAAAATACGGGCATGAGGGCATCATGATCATTCTTAGAACATCATCTTATATAATTATTGTCATATGATCTCTTATGTTAGAGTAATAATTCAGTCACAATTTCAAGTATGAATCATAAACTCCATTGAAAACTAACAAACTATAATCTCAGTCATTGGAGCAATTGCAATTTATCATAACATAGGAAAGAGTCAATATAAGAGCTTTTCAGCAAGTCCACATACTCAACTATCATATAGTCTTTCACAATTTCTAACACTCACGCAATACTTATGGGTATGGAGTTTTAATCGGACACAGAGAAAGATAGGGGCTTATAGCATTGCCTCCCAACGTTTTACCTCAAGGGTAATGTCAACAATAATAGTTCATGAAAACTCACATCCAATTAGCCATATATACCAGGATCTTTCCAACATGTTGTGCTTGCCAAAAGATAAAATGTAAAAAAGGAAAGGTGGGGATCACCATGACTCTTATGTAAGGTAGGAGATAAAAGTAAAAGATAGGCCCTTCGCAGAGGGAAGCAGAGGTTGTCATGCGCTTTTATGGTTGGATGCACAAAATCTTAATGCGAAAGAATGTTACTTTATATTGCCACTTGTGATATGGACCTTTATTATGCAGTCCGTCGCTTTTATTTCTTCCATATCACACGATCGTATAAAGCTTATTTTCTCCCACACTAATAAGTCATACATATTTAGAGAGCAATTTTTATTGCTTGCACCGATGACAACTTACTTGAAGGATCTTACCCAATCCATAGGTAGGTATGGTGGACTCTCATGGCAAAACTGGTTTAAGGGTGTTTGGAAGCACAAGTAGTATCTCTACTTGGTGCAAAGGATTTGGCTAGCATGAGGGGGAAAGGCAAGCTCAACCATGTTGGATGATCCATGGCAATATAATTTATCTTAGATGTAAGAAAACATAACCCATTACGTTGTCTTCCTTGTCCAACATCAACTCTTTAGCATATCATATTTTGATGAGTGCTCACAATCATAAAAGATGTCCAAGATAGTATATTTATATGTGAAGACCTCTCTTTCTTTATTACTTCCTATTAATTGCAAAGATGACCAAAACTATGTTTGTAAACTCTCAACAACTTTTGTTCATCATACTCTTTATATGTGAGCTCATTACTCTCCATAAGATCCATATGATCTCTTTGTTTCTTTTTATTTCTTCTCTTTTATTTTATTCACTAAAGATCATGGAAAAATAATCAAGCCCTTGACTCAACACTAATCTTTATTATATAGCTCACGGACTCAATTACATAGAGGGATCATAAAGCAAAACTCAAAACTAGATCATACTAAAAACTTTTATTCTTCTAGATCAAAATATTATCAAAAGGATCGAATTAAGAAAAACGGTAAAGATAAAAGCGATGGTGATACGATACCGGGGCACTCCCCCAAGCTTGGCAGTTACCAAGGGGAGTGCCCATACCCATGTGATTATGTCTCCTTTTTTGGGGATGGTGATGTGACATTCTTGGCGATGATGCCCCTCAGGATACGATTCTCCTCCTCGAGCTTATTGACTTGCTGCTTGAGGTCCATTATTTCCTTTCGAAGTTTTCCTGTAATAGCCAAAGCTCCCTACACCCAAGGGTGTTGCATAGCTGCGGGAGAACAAGTGACACTCTTTTTCATATTCTCATAAGAAGGGATAACCGAGTTTGGGATAGCCGAGCTCTGCAGTTCCCCCATTGTGAATCCAACTCGGAAGCGAGAAGTGACTTCTTGATCCTCCTCCATGGCATCTATCCTCTTCAAATCAGCCTCCATCTCTTCCTCTGTTGCTGGCCCAAAGTGGTCAACATTGTTGTTTGTCATTGATCTTGGTGCCGGATGAGACACCCGGCTCTCCCCGACTGACTCTTGCGAAGACATCTTGCTCTAATCTGCAGCAGCAACAGCTCGAAACACAAAATACGTAAGTCAAAAACTTCGGGGGATTATATAATGAATTTTTACCGACCAAAATACGTAACGTGCAAGAAAACGGAGTCCGAAGAGCACACGAGGTGCCCACGAGGCAGGGGGTGTGCCCAGGGGGGTAGGGCGTGCCCTCCACCCTCGTGGAGCCCTCGTGTCCTTCCCAGACTGCTTCTTATTTTTCTATTTTTCTAAATATTCCAAAACGGAGAAAAATTGCCATTAGAACTGTTTTGGAGTCAGTTTACTTACCGTACCACATACCTATTCCTTTTCGGAGTCTAAAACTTTCTGGAGAGTGTCCCTTATGTATTCCTCAGGGTTATGGTTTCTATAACATTGGTTTCAACATTTATAGGATTACCTAAGATATAATGTTTGATTCTTTGACCGTTCACCACCTTCGGATTTGTGCCTTCGAAGTTGTTGATTTTTATGGCACCGGAACGATAGACTTCCTCGATAACGTAAGGACCTTCCCATTTAGAGAGAAGCTTTCCTGCAAAAAATCTTAAACGAGAGTTGTATAGCAATACATAGTCACCTACATTAAACTCACGTTTTTGTATCCTTTTGTCATGCCATCTTTTAACTTTTTCTTTGAACAATTTGGCATTCTCATAGGCTTGGGTTCTCCATTCATCAAGTGAGCTAATGTCAAATAACCTCTTCTCACCGGCAAGTTTGAAATCATAATTGAGCTCTTTAATAGCCCAATAAGCCTTATGTTCTAGTTCGAGAGGTAAGTGGCATGCTTTTCCATAAACCATTTTATACGGAGACATACCCATAGGATTTTTATATGCAGTTCTATAGGCCCATAATGCATCATCAAGTTTCTTGGACCAACTCTTTCTAGATCTATTAACAGTCTTTTGCAAAAATAATTTGAGTTCTCTATTACTCAATTCTACTTGACCACTAGACTGTGGGTGATAAGGAGATCCAATTCTATGATTAACATCATACTTAGCAAGCATTTTATGGAAAGCACCATGAATAAAATGTGAACCACCATCAGTGATTAGATATCTAGGGACTCCAAACCACGGAAAAATAACTTCTTTAAGCATCTTAATAGAGGTGTTATGATCAGCACTACTAGTTGGAATAGCTTCTACCGACTTAGTAACATAATCAACAGAAACTAAAATATGTGTATATCCATTAGAGGCAGGAAAAGGTCCCATATAATCAAAGCCCCAAACATCAAATGGTTCAATAACAAGTGAATAATTCATAGGCATTTCTTGGCGTCTATTAATATTACCAATTCTTTAACATTCATCACAACATAAGACAAACTTACGGGCATCCTTGAAGAGAGTAGGCCAATAAAAACCGGATTGCAATACCTTATGTGCAGTTCTGTCTCCAGCGTGGTGTCCCCCATAAGCTTTGGAGTGACACTTGCGTAGGATATGTTCCTGTTCATGCTCAGGTACACAACGTCTAATAACACCATGTACTCCTTCTTTATAAATGTGTGGGTCATCCCAGAAGTAATGTCGTAAATCATAGAAAAACTTTTTCTTTTGCTGGTATGTGAACCTAGGTGGTATAAACTTAGGACCAATGTAATTATCATAATCATCATACCATGGAGCAGTGTGAGAAGCATTTATGACATTTAATTGTTCATCAGGAAAGCTATCATCAATATGTAGTGGGTCATCAAGAACATTTTCCAACCTAGACAAGTTATCTGCAACGGGGTTCTCAGCTCCCTTTCTATCAATAATATGCAAATCAAATTCTTGTAGCAAGAGAACCCATCTAATAAGTCTAGGTTTAGCATCTTTCTTTTCCATAAGGTATTTAATAGCAGCATGATCCGTGTGAATAGTTACTTTAGAATCAACAATATAAAGTCTGAACTTATCACAAGCAAATGCAACTGCTAAGAATTCTTTTTCGGTTGTAGCATAATTTCTCTGGGCATTGTCTAGAGTTTTACTAGCATATTGAATAACATTTAATTTCTTATCAATTCTTTGCCCTAGAACAGCACCTACAACATAATCACTAGCATCACACATAATTTCAAAAGGTAAATTCCAATCAGGTGGCTGAACAATAGGTGCAGAGATTAATGCTTTCTTAAGTATTTCAAAGGCTTCTACACAATCATCATCAAAGACGAATGGTATATCTTTTTGTAATAAATTAGTCAGAGGCCGAGAAATTTTTGAGAAGTCCTTAATGAACTTCCTATAAAACCAGCATGGCCAAGGAAACTTCTTATACCTTTGATGTCCTTGGGACACGGCATCTTTTCAATAGCATCAACTTTAGCTTTATCAACTTCAATGCCTCTTTCAAAAAATTTGTGCCCCAAGACAATACCTGCATTAACCATAAAGTGGCATTTCTCCCAATTCAAGACAAGGTTAGTTTCTTCACATCTCTGCAAAACTTGATTAAGGTCTCTTAAGCAATCATCAAAAGAGGATCCATAAACGGAGAAATCATCCATGAATACCTCACATATCTTTTCACAAAAATCAGAAAATATAGCCATCGTGCATCTTTGAAAGGTAGCAGGTGCATTACATAAACCAAAAGGCATGCGTCTATAAGCAAAAGTACCGAAAGGGCAAGTAAAAGTGGTCTTAGATTGATCATCACCTGACACAGGTATTTGAGAGAAACCAGAATAACCATCTAGAAAGCAAAAATGTGTATGTTTAGATAATCTTTGTAGCATTTGATCAATAAATGGTAAGGGATAATGATCTTTTTTAGTAGCCTTATTTAATTTGCGGAAATCAATTACCATCCTATAACCTGTAATAATTCTTTGCGGAATAAATTCATCTTTATCATTAGGAACGACAGTAATACCTCCCTTCTTAGGAACACAATGGACAGGACTTACCCACTGACTATCAGCAATGGGATAAATTATACCTGCCTCAAGGAGCTTTAGTATTTCTTTTCTTACCACTTCTTTCATCTTAGGATTCAGTCGTCGTTGGTGATCAATAACCGGTTTGGCATCTTTCTCCAAATTTATTATGTGTTGACATAGAGTGGGACTAATGCCCTGAAGATCATCAAGAGTATATCCAATAGCAACACGGTGCTTCTTCAGAGTTTTCAATAATGTTTCTTCCTCCTTCTCTGAAAGGTTAGCACTAATAATAATAGGATATATCTTCTTTTCATCAAGATAAGCGTACTTAAGATTATCAGGTAAAGGTTTAAGCTCAAACACGGGATCACCCTTGTGTGGAGGAGGATCCCCTAAGATTTCAACAGGCAAGTTATGTTTCAGAATAGGTCCCTGTTTAAAGAACACTTCATCTATTTCCCTTCTTTCATTCATAAACATATCATTTTCATGGTCTAGCAAATATTGTTCTAAAGGATCACTAGGAGGTACGGCAATAGAAGCAAGACCAATAATTTCATCTTTACTAGGCAATTCTTCTTCACGGTGTTGTCTACGAAATTTAGAAAAGTTAAACTCATGAGATATATCACCTAAACCAATAGTAATAACATCCTTTTTGCAGTCTATCCTAGCATTAACAGTGTTTAAGAAGGGTCTACCAAATATAATGGGACAAAAGCTATCTTGTGTGGAACCAAGAACAAGAAAATCAGCAGGATATTTAGTTTTCCCACACAAGACTTCAACATCTCTAACAATTCCCATTGGTGAAATAGTGTCTCTATTGGCAAGTTTCATGGTGACATCAATTTCTTCTAACTCAACAGGTGCAATATCATGCATAATTTCTTTCTATAAGTCAATAAGTATTGCACTAGAACTAGCACCCATATCACACAAGCCATGATAACAATGATCTCCTATTTTAACAGAAATAACAGGCATGCCTACAACAGGTCTATGTTTATCTTTAGCACAAGGTTTAGCAATTCTAGCAGTTTCATCACAGAAATAAATAACATGCCCATCAATATCATCAGCCAAGAGATCCTTAACAATAGCAATATTAGGTTCAACTTTAACTTTCTCAGGAGGTGTATAGGTTCTAATATTGCTTTTACGAAACACAGTTGAAGCTTTAGCATGATCTTTTATCCTAACAGGAAAAGGTGGTTTCCCAACATAAGCAGTAGGAATAATAGGATCATTATAAGTGACAGTCTTTTCTTCAACTTTAATAGGTGTAGCTACTTTTACTTCTATGGGAGGATGATATTTAAACCACTTCTCCTTAGGGAGATCAACATGAGTAGCAAAATATTCACAGAAAGAAGCTACTATCTCAGAGTCAAGTCCATATTTAGTGCTAAATTTATGGAAAACGTCGGTATCCATAAAAGATTTAACACAATCAAACTTAGGTGTCATACCTGACTCCTTACCTTCGTCGAGATCCCAATCTTCAGAGTTGCATTTAATTCTTTCCAATAAATCCCATTTGAATTCAATAGTCTTCATCATAAAAGAGCCAGCACAAGAAGTATCGAGCCTGGTGCGATTGTAATCAGAAAGCCGAGCATAGAAATTTTGGATAATCATTTCTCTTGAGAGCTCATGATTGGGGCATGAATATAACATTGAATTAAGCTTCCCCCAAGCTTGAGCGATGCTTTCTCCTTTGCGAGGCCAAAAATTATATATATAATTACAATCATGATGAACAAGATGCATAGGATAAAACTTATGATGAAATTCCAATTTTAATCGTTTTTAGTTCCATGATCCCATATCATCACATAGCTTATACCATGTCAATGCATCTCCCTCCAAAGATAAAGGGAAGACCTTATTCTTGATAACATCATCGGGCATACCTGCAAGCTTAAATAATCCACAAACTTCATCCACATATATTAGGTGCTCATCAGGATGTAATGTTCCATCTCTTGCAAAAGGATTAGCTAGCAGTTTTTCTATCATACCCGAAGGAATTTCAAAGCAGACATTTTCATTTTTAGTAGGTTCAGTAGGTTGAGGAGCAAATCTTTGCTCTACTGGTCGGGGTGAACATACCCCGAACAAGCCCCTTAGAGGATTACTTTCCATAGTAACAAGTGACAGTAAATTTCAGCACACTATATAAATTTTTCCTTACCAAATTCCACCTACCAAAGGCGCTTCACTCCACGGCAACGGCGCCAGAAAAGAGTCTTGATGACCCACAAGTATAGGGGATCTATCATAGTCCTTTCGATAAGTAAGAGTGTCGAACCCAACGAGGAGCAGAAGGAAATGATAAGCGGTTTTCAGCAAGGTATTCTCTACAAGCACTGAAATTGTAGGTAATAGATAGTTTTGTGATAAGATAATTTGTAACGAGCAACAAGTAACAAAAGTAAATAAAGTGCAGCAAGGTGGCCCAATCCTTTTTGTAGCAAAGTACAAGCCTGGACAAACTCTTATATGATCTAAAGCGCCCCTGAGGACACATGGGAATTATCGTCAAGCTAGGTTTCATCACGATCATATGATTCACGTTCGGTACTTTGATAATTTGGTATGTGGGTGGACCGGTGCTTGGGCGCTGCCCTTACTTGGACAAAAATCCCACTTATGATTAAACTCTATTGCAAGAATCCGCAACTACAACAAAAGTATTAAGGTAAACCTAACCATAGCATGAAACATATGGATTCAAATCAGCCCCTTACGAAGCAACGCATAAACTAGGGTTTAAGCTTCTGTCACTCTAGCAACCCATCATGTACTTATTACTTCCCAATGCCTTCCTCTAGGCCCAAATAACGGTGAGGTGTATTGTAGTCGACGTTCACATAACACCACTAGAGGAGAGACAACATACATCTCATCAAAATATCGAATGAATACCAAATTCACATGACTACTAATAGAAAGACTTCTCCCATGTCCTCAAGAACAAACATAACTACTCACAAAGCATATTCATGTTCATAATCAGAGGGGTATTAATATGCATATAGGATCTGAACATATGATCTTCCACCAAATAAACCAAGTAGCATCAACTACAAGGAGTAATTAACACTACTAGCAACCCACAGGTACCAATCCCAGACTTAGAGACAAGAATTGGATACAAGAGATGAACTACGGTTTGAGAGGAGATGGTGCTGGTGAAGATGTTGATGGAGATTTACCCCCTCCCGATGAGAGGATCATTGGTGATGATGATGGCGATGATTTCCCCCTCCCGGAGGGAAGTTTCCCCAGCAGAACAGCTCCACCGGAGCCCTAGATTGGTTCCGCCAAGGTTCTGCCTCGTGGTGGCAGAGTCTCGTCCCGAAAGCTTGCTTATGATTTTTTCCTCAACGAAGGACTCCATATAGTAGAAGATGGGCATCGGAGGGCCACCAGGGGGCCCATGAGGTAGGGGGCGCGCCCAGGGGGTAGGGCGCGCCCCCCACCCTCGTGGCTGGTGAGTGGCCCCCTCTGGTACTTCTTGCGCTCAATATTTTTTATATATTCTGAAACATGCTCCCGTGAAGTTTAAGGACTTTTGGAGATGTGCGGAATAGGTCTCTAATATTTGCTCCTTTTCCAGCCCTGAATCCCAGCTGCCGGCATTCTCCCTCTTTATGTAAACCTTGTAAAATAAGAGAGAATATGCATAGGTATTGTGACATAATGTGTAATAACAGCCCATAATGCAATAAATATCTATATAAAAGCATGATGCAAAATGGACGTATCAGTGCCGAAGAAAGCGGGGGTTGCTTCTTGGGAGACTCAACGGCCCCAGCAGAAGGGGTCCTGAAGAGCCAGCGTCAGGGAGGAAATCAGCAATCAAGAAATCACGAGGTGCAGTACTTACTCGTCGACGACGATGTACTTTCGTCGCTTCAACGGCCTGAAGATACTGCTGCTGCTCGGAGATCCTTTCCTCTTGCGAAGCTCCTCGAAGTCCATGCAAAGCTGACCGAAGAGCTGAACATGGAGGCCAGTACAGGGTGCAGCCAGAGAAGTGCTCGAGAGAACAACTTCAGGGGTGCCTGGCTGCGGAGAACAGTCGGGCGCCGTCTCACCGCGACTTCCCGAGGCCTCTGGAGTTTCAGCCTCGGGAGCCGTGTGCTGCATCGTCTCAACGACCGACGTCCCAGAATCATGGGATCCTGAGGACGACGCCCCAGGAGCCCCAGGCGGCGTCCGCACATCAGCACTCGTGTCGCCAGCCTCTGGCGACGCTCGTCCCCCGGCACCCACATTCGAGACGAGCTCGGTGCCGGCGACGAAGAGGGGAACCACGCAGACAGGGTTCTCGTCGGACCCCACCATGCCGTTCGGACGCAGCCCCCACTCGTCAAAGGGAGGCATGCTCCCTGCGAATTCAACCTTGTTCTTGCAGCGGCATAGCGGACAGTTCTTCCTAGGCAAGTTGTCCGGCGAAGGGACACCTATCAGGACCTCGAGCACCATTTGCCGCGTCCCAAGGGGGAGCCCGGACTCCTGAAACCTCATATGGTCCTAACTGCTGAGCAAGGTCCACATCGGGCGAGAATGGCACTGAAGCGGAGCGACCCGGTGCTTGATGAACTCCTTCACCACCATCGGCGCGGTCACGCCGCGGTCCTTCAGTCCCCTTAGCCTGATGTAGCACCCACGATGCGGCTATATCTCCCACGTGTCGGAGCATGACTTAGAGGCATAACCGCATAGTAGGCATGTTGCAAGAGGGGTAATCTTTACACATCCCATGTACTGAATAAGAAAGGGATAAAGAGGTGGCTTACAATCGCCACTTCACACAATACATAAATATAGCATTACATCATCCAGAATACAATCAAGGTCCGACTACGAAACCAACATAAAGAAAGACCACCCCTATTGCTAGGTCCCCGATCGACCCAACTGGGCTCCACTACTAATCAACAGGAAATGAAACAACACAACAAACAAGATCTTCATCGAGCTCCCACTTGAGCTCGGTTGCGTCACCTACACTGGTATTATCGGCACCTGAAACTGTTTGGAAGTATCTGTGAGTCACGGGGACTCAGCATTCTCACACCCGCGACATCAAGACTATTTAAGCTTATGGGTAGGAAAGGGTAGTGAGGTGGAGCTGCAGCAAGTACTAAGCATATATGGTGGCTAACATACGCAAATGAGAGCGAGAAGAGAAGCAAAGCACGGTCATGAACTAGAAGTGATCAAGAAGTGATCCTGAAACTACTTACGTTCAAGCATAACACAAGAACCGTGTTCACTTCCCGGACTCCGCCGAGAAGAGACCATCACGGCTACACACGCGGTTGATGCATTTTAATTAAGTTAAGTGTCAAGTTTTCTACAACCAGATATTAACAAATTCCCATCTACCCATAACCGCGGGCACGGCTTTCGAAAGTTCAAAACCCTGCAGGGGTGTCCCAACTTAGCCCATCACAAGCTCTCACGGTCAACAAAGGATATTCCTTCTCCCGGGAAGACCCAATCAGTCTCGGAATCCCGGTTACAAGACATTTCGACAATGGTAAAACAAGACCAGCAAAGTCGCCCGATGTGCCGACAAATCCCGATAGGAGTCACATGTAAGGAACGCAAAATCAAGGAACATAACACCGGTATGACGGAAACTAGGGCGGCAAGAGTGGAACAAAACACCAGGCATAAGGCCGAGCCTTCCACCCTTTACCAAGTATATAGGTGCATTGAAGTAAACAAGATATAATAATGATATCCCAACAAAAACCATGTTCCAACATGGAACAAACTTCATCTTCACCTGCAACTAGCAACGCTATAAGAGGGGCTGAGCAAAGCGGTAACATAGCCAAACAACGGTTTGCTAGGAAAGGTGGGTTAGAGGCTAGACATGGCAATATGGGATGCATGATATAGCAAGTGGTAGGTATCTCGGCATAGCAATAGAGCGAACAACTAGCAAGCAAAGATAGAAGTGATTTTGAGGGTATGGTCATCTTGCCGGCAAAGTTCTCCGAGTTGACGAAAGCTTGATCCTCGTAAGCGTACTCAACGGTTCCTCAATCACGCACTCGTCTCCCGGCTCTACCCAAGGCAAGAGCACAAGCAAAGGACCAACAATCAATCACGGTGCAATGCGCAAGCAACATGATGCAAAACATGGCATGATATGCAAGATGTGATATGCAATGCATATGTGTGCTCCGGAAGGAAAATATTGATCAAGGCATCAACTTGGCAAACCAAGTGCGCCGCTTGAAAGATGAGATGATTTCGGTCGAAATCGATACAAAAATCACCGGAATCGGATGCACGGTTTGCAAATGGCAAGCAAAACAATAATGGCACAATTTTGCGATTAACAGCACGGTGCTATCTAGAATGCAACAAGAAATTAAGCTACTGCACTCCAACATAGCAACAAAGCACATGGAAGTGATCTACTCAAGATGCTTGACAAAAGATGAACACTGAGCTATGGCTGAATCACACAAGAGCAGGTTCAAACAAGCATGGTAAAAGTGCAAAAGATATCAGCATCACAGACTTAGTGAAAATACTAACATGCCAGGAATTAACATCAGGAAGCAATGTTTACAGCAAGCAAACAACATGCTACATGAACTTATCATAGCAATACAAGGCATGGCATGAATCTACTCCAATCATAGCACAAAAGTCCCTTACTGACCATAAGCCAAAAAGGATCAGAAGATATGATGGCACCCATGCAAACATAGCTAGTTTCGTTAACAGATTCAGACTTAGCAGAAAACTGGGCATGGCATAAACAGAATTACGAAGGCATCTTTGCGAGCTCGATTCACTCATCACAAAGCCTTGGATGACAAACTAAGAATAGAATCAGCAAGAAGACATGTTTATAAGGCTAACCATGGCAAGAACAAGTTTATAGCATGCATGGATCAACTACAACATCCATGGCAAAATTGATTAACCTGTAAGCAATCTGCCAAGAACATTTTATAGCAAAAGTAGAGCTAGACTTAGTCATGCTAAGGCACTCCATAAATGCAAACATGGCATGGATGGATAGGGCATAACCATATGTCCAAATCATCCTTACTAAACATACTCAAAATAAGCATGGATCTCACTGTAGCAACATGTATACATGGCATAAAAATAACAGCAGACAAAGACTTAGTAAAATTCTAAGTCTTTGAAGTCAGCAATATCACGAGAGCTACTTTGCATGCTTGTGCTAGTCACCACAAAGATCACAAAAATACATGGCATACACCCCTGTGAAGATGGCATGGCATAGATCAAAATACATGTAGAGCTCATGCCCATAAGAAGCACACAACAATTGTAGCAAAAATGACAAATGCTCATACTCTGCTGAGAATCAGCACCTAACATTTTATACACTCTTGTATCAACGATTTGGGCAACAAGATGGACTCAAAAAGCATGGCACGGTGGAACAAAATGAAGAGCACATCATGATGAACATTTTGATATATCATACATGCAAAACGGAGCTACGGTCATGGAGATATGATGCAATGAACATGCCATGAAAATGTTGAAGATCCGGGGACTTGGAAGAAAATCACCTTCGCGAAAAGTCAACGCGGGACGGGATCAACCCGGGACGGAGGGATCCGGGCGCGGGGACGACGTGTTTGGTTCGGCAATGTGGTGGATCTGATCCACCCGGGCGGATCTCGCCGGAGGATGGCCGGAGATGGCGGGGTTGCCGGAGTGGAAGAAGGAGGTGGCCGGGGAGGCTCAGAGCGCCGGATCCGGTCGGCCCGAGGTGCCCGGCGATGAGGAGGTGCCGGACGGCGACGGACGGCGAGGTCAGCGGCGAGGCAGCGCGGGTGGGGCAGAGCGGGCGGCCAGGCGGCGGGGAGCGGCGGCGGAGGCGATGCTGCGGCGGTGGAGACGGTCGGGAG
Organism: Triticum urartu; assembly: GCF_003073215.2. Taxonomy (NCBI): domain Eukaryota; kingdom Viridiplantae; phylum Streptophyta; class Magnoliopsida; order Poales; family Poaceae; genus Triticum; species Triticum urartu. The sequence goes on from NC_053026.1 coordinate 331,118,798, forward strand.
GAGGAGCGCTGTGGCTCGGGCCGGGCGGGCCCGCTGCGGGCTCGCCGGGCCGCCGGCGGAGGCGGCTGGCGGCGGGCATGTGGCGCGACGGGATTCGCTGTGGGAGGCGGCGGGGACATGTACGGCCGTCAAGGACGTCCGGTGGCGGCGGGGAAGGTTAGGGTAGGGTTTGGACCTGGAAAAATGGAGGGGAGAACATATTTATATCTAGAAGGAGGTGGGAGTGTCCAAATGAGGTGCGGTTTTCGACCACGCGATCATGATCGAATGGCCGAGAGGATGGAGGGGGTTTGGATGGTTTATTGGGCCACTTTTGAGGGGTGTTGTGCTGCAACACACACGAGGCCTTTACGGTTCCCCGGTTAACCGTTGGAGTATCAAACGGACTCCAAATGGCACGAAACTTGACAGGCGGTCTACCAGTGGTGTACCAAGGCCACTTGGAAAATCTCGGTCCATTCCGAGAGAGTTTAACACCCACTCACGAAAAGAGACAAAAGGGGATGCCGGAGGACGTAGGAGTGTCGGATCGCGAAACGGACAACGAGGAAAATGCTCGGATGCATGAGACGAACATGTATGCAAATGAGATGCACATGATGACATGATATGAAAAGCATGACATGAAAAAAATGCAAAACGAAGACAAAACCCAACCACGAGGAAAATCATATCGCATCTCCGGAAAAGGCAAGAGTCGGAGTTACAAATATGGAAAGGTGTATCTGGGGCATTACACCTGAGCCAGACGGGGACAAGACGGGGGCTCGTGAGCCTCTCGTGGCCCTAGCCAGAGTGGAAAACGGCAGGCGCTGACGGGGCGTGGAGCAGAGGGCTGAGCACACCGGCGTCAACAAATACCCACCGTGTCTAAAACTTGCTCGTGGAGGGAGGAAGCTCTAAGTCGATCCCCGCGCCCGCTGTCGCGGCCACGACCTGGAAGCTCACGCACCCCGAGCTTTGCCGGGGATCAGTCAGATGCAATGAGAAGAAATGGCGGAGAAGGGCCACAGAAGGAGCGATGCCCACCATGGCTTCACACACGAAGGCGAAGACGGCAAGGAGAGTCACAGATTGGGGGTCGAGATGCAGCATATGGATCTGGTAATGTTCAAGCACCACGTTGAAGAAGGCAGAGAAAGGGGGAATCATGCCTGCCCAAAGGGCATCGATGAAGATTGGGACCTCGGTGGCCGCCCGAGCAATGCGAGCGCGAGACGCGGGCCAAGCCACCGTCTTCCCCCACTCGTTGAAACTGGTGGCAAGCATGGGACACACCTTGTACATGGCCTCGCCATTGAGCACCAAGGATCGGCCGACTGCAGGCTCGGCGGCTGGAGGCACACTTGGCGAAGACAGAGGCTTCTTCACCTTGTCTGCTTGTTTCGACGCCATGGCGATGAAGCAGGCGGAGTGTAGGTCAGATTGGAGAGGAGGAGCAGAGTCTCGAGGAAGCATAGGGACTGGGGAAGCAAGGCGTGGGCGATGGGAGAATAACTGTGTAGGTTGTGGGGGCCGCACAGCCACACGGATTCCAAGGCAGCATGGGGAAGCAGAGACGCACACGTCCAATCAACCGCCATGCGTCAACCGAGGTCGCATGCTTTTGGGGCCCGCGGCGCTCCGCGCTTGACCTTTGGCTTCGCCTCGAAGCCAAGCCCAAGCGCGCCTTGGGCCCGGGGGCTAATGTCGGTGTTCTGGGAATGGGGGTCCCTAGACTTGCCTGCCTGCGGCCCACGGCGTGGCTGAGCTAGCAGGTCTGTACGGCCCGTCTTCATCGACGAGGTATTCAAGACCCTCGCGAGGGGCCAAGCCTCGCGAGGCGGACGACGCAAGACCTCCTCTGGAGCGGCCTCGCCACGCAGGCTCACGAGGGGCGGAGAGATCAAGGCAAGGCAAACCTCGCGAGGTCCTCATGACGTGAGCCATGACGATCGAGACCAGGCAGGCGCCAGCGCGCGCAGTGTCCTTGCTTCCTCTTTGGTGCTAAGGGGGCAAGCACAGGCGCGGAGTACCGAGGCATCAAGGAAAGGTTTTCATATCGGTGCAACTAGACCAAGACCAGCAGGACGGCAAGACGGAGGTCACCATGGAGACCAAGACGGTGTCACCACCAGAGCCTTTTGCAGGCGAAGACTACTTTTGTCAAGATAAGTTGTACTAGTTGTCCCCTTTCAAATTGGCCGTTGTTGGCTCCCTTCCCGCTCAATATTTGGGGAGAGGACCAGGGCCTATATAAGTAGAACTAGCCACCACAGTAGGGGGAGGAGAAGGAAAAAAGGAAGAACTCATTCAGAGGCATCTCACCCACACAAGTTCGTCAAGCACAAGAACACCTCAACCTCAGGAGGCTGTTCTTCCCCTTGCACTGTTCATCATCAGCCCAAGAGGCAATCCACCACCACCACATTGGAGTAGGGTATTACACCACAATGGTGGCCCGAACCAGTATAAATCTTGTGTCTTTGTGTTGCAAGTTCGTGGGGTTCATCCGCGAGATCTTAGCGAGCTAGTGCGTGGATCGATAGGGAGAAAACCTTCACACGCACCCCAGTGTTCGAAACTCGAGGGTTTTTCCGGAACCCGTGATCCGACAGTGGTCCGGCCGGATTTGTGACCAGCCGTGAGCAGAGAGAGAGTGTGGCCACCTATGTCTTGCTTAGATCTCGAGAGCATGAGAGAGTGAAAGAGAGGAACCCTAGTAAAGCAAGCGCTAAGGCTCCTGCTTATATATATAGTGGAGTGATTTTGTTGTACCAGCTTCAAAAAGATGTGCTCCTACATGTACCCGCGAGTGGGTGTGAGAGAACTAGTGTGTGCGTGCACCGCTTCTCTTCGTGAGATTACAATATAATATGCCCAAAGAACGTTCGCCACAAGAGTAACAGTATAAGTGTGTGACGTGTGAGCTAAAATAAAAGGTGCGTGGCATCTTTTATTTTTTAGAAGTTCCGAAGGTAGGGTGTGAAGAGCACATATGTGTGTGACGTCTACCTATAGATAGACGGTCGGTGCGAGAGGACTCGGGAGAGTCGTGACTCGTGAGGGTATGTGTGTGCGTGACAGAGAGGGAGCACGTATCAATTCAATGCATGTGTCTGTGAATCATTATCCGACAAACGTTCGCCACAAGCTGTTTCCTGATGAACGCTGTAAGAACCGTTAGATCGGCATCCGACAGTGTCAGTTTTGCCATGTCACTTAACAAAGCAGCTACTCCTCCTACACACAAATCTTCCACGTGAGTGTTAGCAACTGCCGTATGCTCCTCCCTCCGTTCCAAAATGTAGTGCATATAGCTTTATTGAAAATTCGAACCTCGCAAACTTTTACCAAGTTTTCGTGTACCAAAATGCACATATAGAATACCCAGTATATATCTGTTGGGGAACGCAGTAATTTCAAAAAAAATCCTACGCACACGCAAGATCTATCATGGTGATGCATAGCAACGAGAAGGGAAGAGTGTCATCCACGTACCCTCGTAGACCGTAAGAGGGAGCATTATGACAACGGGGTTGATGTAGTCATACGTCTTCGCGATCCGACCGATCCTAGTACCGAAAGTAGGACACCTCCACGATCTGTACACGTTCGGCTCGGTGACGTCCCACGAACTCTTGATCCAGCTGAGTGTCGAGGGAGATCTTCGTCAGCACGACGGCGTGATGACGGTGATGATGAAGCTACCGGCGCAGGGCTTTACCTAAGCACTACGACAATATGACTGAGGTGGATTATGGTGGAGGGGGGCACCGCACATGGCTAAGGGATCAATGATCAACATGTGTGTCTATGGGGTGCCCCCAGGCCACGTATATAAAGGATCGAGGGAGGAGGACGCCAGCCATCATAGGGCGCGCTGTAACATCCCAAAATTCTAAATTTTGGAATGTTATAATAAATAGATAGATTGATTGATTGTTTGATTGTTGTGTGAATGATTGAGTGAAATTCGAAACTTTTTGAAAGTTAAATGAGAGGGAATAAAATGACTTTCCCAAACTTTCACCTTTTGCATTTTGATCTCCGTGAATTCAAATTCTTTTCAAATACAAAACCCTCGAGAGAAGATGACATGACTTCTTCCATTTAAATAAATGAAAAGGGTTTTGCAAAGATTTGAATTTCATTTGGAAATATTTTTTAATTCAGAAACTTCAAGCAACTCAATAATTTTCATGAGAGGAGATAAAATGACTTCTTCAAATTATATGAAATATGAGTTGGGAGTTTAAAAGGATCAAAATTTAAAATCCATTTGAAATTATTTTCAATTTAGAGTTATTTGAGTTTTATTCAAATTATTTTTCTCCAAAAACAAAATACATGGGAAATAGGGTAACATGATTCCCTACAATAGAAAATTGGAGAAAATTTTATTTAAAATCATTTTGATATTTTTAAAATGATTTTTATGGGATTTTAATAGACTAGTAGCACTCTTTGAATTATCTGAATTTGGGTGGATTTTATTTGGCATTATAAAAATGTTCATGTCGTAGAGAATCTTTTTCTGAAAATTTTGATATATAATATGCCTATATAAAATTTTTATTTTATTTTGTTATTCGATTTCCCTTCTGTTTCCATTTTAAAAAAATTGTATGTGCGGCCCATATTTATTTATCGCCTACATGCGCAGTATAGTAGCTTCTGGCGCCCCATTGTTTCTTTTCTCTCTTAAATAGGCCAGGCCCAGCCAGCCCTTTCTTTTTTTTCTTTTTTCTCTTAGGCCGAATTTTGTAAAAAAAACTGCACCGCAGCGTGCGCGCGGCCGGCCGAAGGACTTTATGCCCATTTGCCTCTTTTCTTCCCTCTTTCGTATATTTTCGTCTATGTTTAGTCCCACATTGCCTAGCCTTTGACCCCTAAGCCTCTCCGGTATAGACCCATAGAGCGTCCAAAAATCATCCGATTCGGGTTAAATTAATATTTTGGTTTGACTAGATCCATTTAAAAAAAATATTTTTCTCCTCTCCGGCGCGACTTCTGGAAGTTGTCTCCTCTCTCCAAAGTTTTTTTTTCTCTGCCTTATAAAAGTATCTTTCTTTATTTTTTTCCTTCATATAGTTCCGTAGTTTATTATTTTTAGACTAATACGATAAAATAATTAGATTATCAATTATTCTACGTATTTATACGTTAGACCTTAACCGTAGCTATTTTTTTTCGTAAAATAGCTTGGCCCTGATTTTTCAAATAGCCATAACTTTTCACTCGTTTATCCAAATTAGATGAAACCAGCGTCTATAGTTTCGTCTTGTTTTCACCTATCCAGTGAATCTATCACATCAACTTTTTGAAATTTTCAAATTTCAAATTTTGTTCAGATTCATATTCAAACTTCTTTTGATCATATCTTTTTATCCGTAACTCCGTTTGAGTTGATTCTTTTTGCAGATTAAAGCTCTTGACCTAAACTTTCTAATAAGGCCAAATTCACATAATTTTGGTACTGTTAGAAATTCTTTTATGTTGCAAGAGCTATTTGCTTGGTTTTGATGTTTTCCGAATCGACTTCTTTGATCTTTCTGGTCTTTTGAGTGATTGCTTATGTGTGGTTACTATTGCTTGATTACGATAGATTGACCGGAGTGTGACGAGTAGACCTATCAAGATTTTTGAGTGTGAATCATCTTCGTCAACATTGCAGGCAAGTTCACACTTTGATCATACCTTTTTCATACCCAGTTTTTATTGCATTAGATCAAACCTCCAACATTGCATGATTAGGATCTAATTAAATTGTGGGTATTGGGAAGTAGTTGATGAGGTAGGAACCTATTGCCCTGCATTCAAACCTTGGGAATTACTATTACGTTATGATTATAGTGCCATGCTATGCTCGTAGACGTGGATTGGGTTTTGAGAGTATTCATGACAGATGTGAGATTGTTAATTAATGGTTTACTTAAGGTGGCAACTTAAACACACATCTGGGTGGATTGAGGTACCTGGGTATTCCAGGATTGCCTGTCTAGGCACCTGGGTAGACCAGGATTGCCTGTTTTTTTATGGACCGCCACCCAGGCTCAAAGGGATCATGAGATTTTTCATACTAGAAACTTCCGTGTGCAGCCACAAGCTATTATGGGCTCTAGCATAGTTGATTAAGTCGTGCGAACTCTTACAGGGTAGACTAGCAGATGTAGGGGAAAGAAGGTGTAACGGTCTATCCATCGTAAGGTGCTAGCGCTTTTGAAAGACTATGTCTCGGTCATCCATCTTCTCAAACACCATGTAGTGCGAGAAACCAAACGGAGGCGATCGAGTCTTGTGGGGAAAAGTATGCAAACCTCTGCAGAGTGTATAAACTAATCATGATTAGCCGTGTCCCCGGTTATGGACACCTTGAGTATCTAGTACCTGGATTATCATGTGAATCTCAACATGTTACTCTAAAATTTAATTTTGTTGGGTTTTGTTTAATGATGATGCTTAATTGGGATTGAGGATGCTGTCAACCATTCTCAATGTTCAACAACCACCATGATAGTTAAATAAAATTTATTCCTTTGTAGTAGGGAAAAATTGGCTTTTCACAAAAACCTTATAACTGTAGAGCTTTCCCACCAGCCATATATGCATGTAGTGATAGCCATTATTCATCATTGCTCTACAGTGTGAATTTGCCAGTACATTCAATGTACTGACCCTTTGTGGCTGCAACGTCTCATGTTGCAGGATTTCTTACGACGAGTAAGTGATACGTTAGGGTTACGATTTCTACACTCAACTTTGCCGTTGGTGTTGATGGGAATCCACAACCTTGTTACTTCCGCTATTTGGATTGAGGTAATAGTATTTGCGTTACTTTTACATGTGATTTACCTCTGTTATAAATCCTCGAGTACTGTGTGTGTCAGCATACCGATCCAGGGATGGCACTTAAGCACAGAGACTTGATCCATTTGGGTCGGGTCGCTACAAGATGGTATCAGAGCACATGTTGACTGTAGGATGTGACCCTAAAAACTGGCAAGCCCATAGCAAAGATTTTTCTCTACAACTTTCCCTTTCAAAAAGATCTTTTACCTCTCTTCTCTTCTGAGCTTATTCAAAAATTCCCTTTAGTGAGACCATACCCCTTTCCCCTTTTGACCACACGAAGATTCGACTGATGAGACCACTCCAAGAAGTACAAGATATCGGACAACTAAGACCACTTCGGAATGAAGAGTATTTTCCGTGCATCTGAATAATGGAAACTACAACGGTTGAAGACCGAAGACAAGTAGAATTTGAAGGCTCTGAAGAATTCCCAGATTTGTATGACCTAGGAAGGCTACCCTTATGGAACTTGGCAGACTATGGAAGTTGTCAATACCCGAGATCAAGGTGTATCGGAGAAAGACTGAAACAAGGAGCATGAGAACTCGAAGTTTTGTCAAAGAAAACCCTAAGGCAGGAGATATCAACTATGGAATGATAGCTCATGGGAATGACAAGAGCAAAAACACGGTTATCCGTGATGTCATCGCCCGCTGATGCTATTGTCACCGTGCTGAGTTAAGGATGCATTTCTTCAGAATGGATTTGATGGAAGAAGGCTGATGGAGCACCTATTAGTAAGATGAAGTTTTAACCTTAGCCGGTGTATCACTAGGATCTAGAGTAGTACATCAAGAAGTTTAAGGTGGAACTCCATGAAGCCGTATTAGACAAGGAAGCATTTCGTGAAGAACTCAGGAACCAAAAGCTGAAAGTAGCCAAGCTAGAGGAGCTACAACCTTGAGATACCGGAGATTTGTCAGGAACTGAAGGACAGTATGACCATGGTTCATGTGAAGGATGTTGAAACCAGAAGTTTGGAACGCAACTCCAGAATATTAAAGGACGTCACGAGAGTCTTTGCGTCAACAGAGTTGATCTGGCAAAAGAACTGGAGAAACACAAGCATGATCGGAAGAAGCCATTGGAGGCATGAACAAGGCTTGAAGAGTTTGGAGAGTTGAAGATTTATTGACCTTTAGAAGACCAAACCCCTGTTATATACCTACGTTAGATGCGAAGTTTGTGAGCTGTCATTTGTTTGATGTTTTTCTTGACGGCCACAAATAAAATCTGTCTTTTCAAAACTGTTGTTTGCATTGTGTGTATCCCTCTCTATCTCCCTTATCTCACCCCAAACCCATGGACCCAATAGAGGATGAATGAAGATGAGCTTATATTTTCTGGACCGATAAGTCAATTGGAGACGGACCGATGGATTTAGAACATGGAGGATCACATGAAGAATAACCCTATAGTCGGAAAGGATGTGACCCAGCATGCTCTTCAGTGCTTTGAAAGAGGTGCTGCTACTTGATGGAGGATGTACCAAACCATCAATGGATGGCAAAGAGTAACCACTTGGAAAGAATTTAAGTTGACTTTGCCAAAGTCTTGGTTTGTGTCCCAGAAGTTGAAGCCCTACGAAAATGATATGAAGAAGCATTGTGCATGCAAGATTTGTGGAGAAATAGGACACACCCATAAAGAACACAAGGATGAATGCCCTAATTGTGAAGGAAGTCACCCATTTGAAGAATGCCCAATTAGGCAGATTACTTGTTTCTTGTGTGAAGGGACTACCCACTATCCTGCTCAGTGTCACATTTACCCCATGGTACAACGAACCATCCAGCAGAAGAAAGAAGTAATGAAAGGAGCCCTTATGGAAATTTTAGAAGAACCCATGATGAAGGAAGAGATGAAGGACACACCTAAAGAAGACCCGAGTAAACCCTTCACTAAGTCTTGCTATTCATGTGGAGAAGAAGGACACATCTCCCAAAATTGTTTGAATGAGGATCTAGTAGAATTCACGACAGAGGAAGTAGAATATGACCCACAGGAAATAGAAGCCCTGATTGGCATGAAAAGGTCTAGGAAGAGAAGCAGATTGGATTCCAGGAAGGATCCGAGTCATATCACCTGTTACAGGTGCAAGGAGTCAGAGCACTACCTCAACAATTGCCCAAAAAGGAAACCTCGATACTTGTCGGAAGTAATATGTTTTAGTTGTAATGGAGCAGGGCACTTTGCCAGAAAATGCCCCAAGGAGAAGGAAACTTGTACTAGATAGTTGAGGTTGCAACAAAAGAAATGGAGTAGTAGAAGAGAGAACATTTTATTTTATATTGAGGTGTTGAGTTGAGACATGTAATGGAAAAGCGAGAGATTGTAATCAATTGAGAGTGAATAAAGTTAGCATCGTTGGTACTGATAGGGATTTTATGAGTTTTTACTCTATGAAGAAGGATTTTTGAACATTTTTTTAGGATAAGAGAAATATGGTCTATGGAAGATTTGTACATTTTAAGGGTGGTAGTACCCTGTAAGAACCCTTGATCCTTGGAAAAGATAAGGATACTCCACTGAGTGGATTTCGGACAAAATGAATACGAGTTTTGTATCGATATGTGTGATACCCCAAGAGTATGTAGGATAAAGTTGGAGACCGTCAGTTGTTTGGACCAAATGTGATGAAGGAGTCAGAAGAGAATGTTAAGTTGATTCGAGATAGACTGGAGGTAGCTCTGTCCAGGCAGAAGAGTTATGCAGACTAAAAAACGCAAGGAGGTAGTCTATGAAATTGGAGACAGAGCATGTCTTCGTGTGTCCCTCTGCGAGGAGTTAAACAATTGGAGTTAAGGGACATTTAGCCCCGAGATTTGTAGGACCATACCGAGTTTTGGAGCATATGAGAGAAGTGGCCAACAAGTTGGAGTCACCCGAAGGACTGTCAGGAGTTCATGATGTGTTTCACGTTTCCCAGTTGAAGAAGTGCCATGCAGAGATGGCCAATATTCCCCTGTAAGGATGCTTGACCCTAGAAAGGATAATGATATTCCACGAAGTGGAATATGGACTTCATAAGTATAAGTTTTATCTCGGTATGAGGGGTATCCCACGAGGATGAAGAGATAAATTACTATTGGATATAAAGGAGGTATGATGTAGGAAATATGGATCAAGGGAAATTCCAGGATGATTCTGAGTAATCATGTCCTAGTTTGGTGCCAATAGAAGGAAGGAAGACAATACAATTGGATGGATTTTAAGTATGCTAGGAAGCTAGAAGTTGGATGTTGGAATAACGATAAGTTGCCCAGAGGATAAGTTCAAGGTTTACAAGTGATGAGATGGGCCATAACCCACAGGCCCCAGGACCTGCCAAGAAGCAAGCACACTCTTGCTGAAGGAAAAACCCTGGAAGAAGTTACGTTTATTGGCAGACGATCTTATAGAGTAACGCAAAACCTGAGGGTTGTGAAGGAACGATAGATGTTTGTTTGGCTTGCAGAATTAATGGATTTAACCGAACTTGGTTCGTCGACAAGAGAAATTCTGCAATGCTTGTGAGGATGACCGAGTGTTAGAATGCGAGATTCACTAAACTGTATACAGGGTAATGATTTGGGTGCGGGATGGATTGATCACCATACCGACTTACTCTTATTATTCGCCTTGCTATGTGGGATGGTAAATCTGAGTGACTTAACTATAGTAAAGAGACGACGATCAAAACCCTGTTTAAACTTAGAATGGTATAAGTATTTTTCCCTTGTACATGGCAGCTTTTTGCCAACCGTAGGTTATACGGTGAGGATCAACCCAGACCCATTTCCTGCAGGAGAAACCCTAAATTGTTAACCACCATGAGATATCGATAGTTAGTTAGTATTGGCGCCAGACCCGTCAGGTAAGAAGACCCAGTCTCGGAATAACCTTACAAGATGAAAGGACAAAAGAATTGAGGAAAAGGTTAAGCCGTTACCGGAAGAGCCCAGAGAAAGGAATTATACTGAAGATGTGAGAAGACCGGCCCTGTCAAGAATAAGGATGGAGTATATGAGTATTGATGGGACCGTAACGATGTTTCTAAGGGTGGTAGCACCCCAGACCCCGGAGATGATTGATGAAATTTTCAAGAGACCCCGAACCTAACCTATTTCTTTCTAGCCTCTCCGAATCTCGAGGACGAGACTCATTTTAAGGGTGGTAGGTTTCTAACATCCCAAAATTCTAAATTTTGGAATGTTATAATAAATAGAGAGATTGATTGATTGTTTGATTGTTGTGTGAATGATTGAGTGAAATTCGAAACTTTTTGAAAGTTAAATGAGAGGGAATAAAAGGACTTTCCCAAACTTTCACCTTTTGCATTTTGATCTCCGTGAATTCAAATTATTTTCAAATACAAAACCCTCGAGAGAAGATGACATGACTTCTTCCATTTAAATAAATGAAAAGGGTTTTGCAAAGATTTGAATTTCATTTGGAAATATTTTTTAATTCAGAAACTTCAAGCAACTCAATGATTTTCATGAGAGGAGATAAAATGACTTCTTCAAATTATATGAAATATGAGTTGGGAGTTTAAAAGGATCAAAAATTAAAATCCATTTGAAATTATTTTCAATTTAGAGTTATTTGAGTTTTATTCAAATTATTTTTCTCCAAAAACAAAATACATGGAAAATAGGGTAACATGATTCCCTACAATAGAAAATTGGAGAAAAATTTATTTGAAATCATTTTGGTATTTTTAAAATGATTTTTATGGGATTTTATTAGACCAGTAGCACTCTTTGAATTATCTGAATTTGGGTGGATTTTATTTGGCATTATAAAAATGTTCATGTCGTAGAGAATCTTTTTCTGAAATTTTGATATATAATATGCCTATATAAAATTTTTATTTTATTTTGTTATTCGGTTTCCCTTCTATTTCTATTTTTAAAAAAATGTATGTGCGGCCCATATTTATTTATCGCCTACATGCGTAGTATAGTAGCTTCTGGTGCCCCATTTTTTTCTCTCTTAAATAGGCCAGGCCCAACCAGCCTTTTCTTTTTTTCTCTTTTTTCTCTTAGGCCGAATTTTGTAAAAAGAAAACTGCAACGCAGCGTGCACGCGGCCGGCCGAAGGCCTTTATGCCCATTCGCCTCTTTTCTTCTCTGTTTCATATATTTTCGTCTACGTTTAGTCCCACATTGTCTAGCCTTTGACCCTAAGCCTCTTTTCCACCAATAAATATAGACCCATAGAGCCTCCAAAAATCATCCGATTCGGGTTAAATCAATATTTTGGTTTGACTAGATCCATTTAATAAAAATATTTTTTTCCTCTCCGGCGCGACTTCTGGGAGTTGTCTCCTCTCTTGAAAGTCGTCTTTTCTCTGCCTTATAAAAGTATCTTTTTTTATTTTTTTTCATATACTTCCGTAGTTTATTATTTTTAGACTAATATGATAAAATAATTAGATTATCAATTAGTCTACGTATTTATACGTTAGACCTTAACCGTAGCTATTTTTTTCTTTCGTAAAACAGCTTGGCCCTGATTTTTCAAATAGCCATAACTTTTCACTCGTTTATCCAAATTAGATTAAACCAGCGCCTATAGTTTCGTCTTGTTTTCACCTATCCAGTGAACCTGTCACATCAACTTTTTGAAATTTTCAAATTTCAAATTTTGTTCAGATTCATATTCAAACTTCTTTTGATCATATCTTTTTATCCGTAACTCCGTTTGAGTTGATTCTTTTTGCAAATTAAAGCTCTTGACCTAAACTTTCTGATAAGGCCAAATTCACATAATTTTGGTACTGTTAGAAATTGTTTTATGTTGCAAGATCTATTTGCTTGGTTTTGATGTTTTCTGAATCGACTTGTTCGATCTTTCTGGTCTTTTGAGTGATTGCTTATGTGTGGTTACTATTGCTTGATTACAATAGATTGACCAGAGTGTGACGAGTAGAGCTATCAAGATTTTTGAGTGCGAATCATCTTCATCAACAATGTAGGCAAGTTCACACTTTGATCATACCTTTTTCATACCCAGTTTTTATTGCATTAGATCAAACCTCCAACATTGCATGATTAGGATCTAATTAAATTGTGGGTATTAGGAAGTAGTTGATGAGGGAGGAACCTATTGCCCTGCATTCAAACCTTGGGAGTTACTATTACGTTATGATTATAGTGCCATGCTATGCTCGTAGACGTGGATTGGGTTTTGAGAGTATTCATGACAGATGTGAGATTGTTAATTAATGGTTTACTTAAGGTGGCAACTTAAACACACATCTGGGTGGATTGAGGTACCTGGGTATTCCAGGATTGCCTGTCTAGGCACCTGGGTAGACCAGGATTGCCTTTTTTTTTATGGACCGCCACCCAGGCTCAAAGGGATCATGAGATTTTTCATACTAGAAACTTCCGTGTGCAGCCACAAGCTATTATGGGCTCTAGCATAGTTGATTAAGTCGTGTGAACTCTTACAGGGTAGACTAGCAGATGTAGGGGAAAGTAGGTGTAACGGTCTATCCATCGTAAGGTGCTAGCGCTTCTGAAAGACTATGTCTCGGTCATCCATCTTCTCAAACACCATGTAGTGCGAGAAACCAAACTGAGGCGATCGAGTCTTGTGGGGAAAAGTGCACAAACCTCTGCAAAGTGTATAAACTAATCATGATTAGCCGTGTCCCCGGTTATGGACACCTTCAGTATCTAGTACCTGGATTATCATGTGAATCTCAACATGTTACTCTAAAATTTAATTTTGTAGGGTTTTGTTTAATGATGATGCTTAATTGGGATTGAGGATGCTGTCAACCATTCTCAATGTTCAACAACCACCATGATAGTTAAATAAAATTTATTCCTTTGTAGTAGGGAAAAATTGGCTTTTCGCAAAAACCTTATAACTGTAGAGCTTTCCCACCAGCCATATATGCATGTAGTGATAGCCATTATTCACCATTGCTCTACAGTGTGAATTTGCCAGTACATTCAATGTACTGACCCTTTGTGGCTGCAACGTCTCATGTTGCAGGATTTCTTACGACGAGTAAGTGATACATTAGGGTTACGATTTCTACACTCAACTTTGCCGTTGGTGTTGATGGGAATCCACAACCTTGTTACTTCCGCTATTTGGATTGAGGTAATGGTATTTACATTACTTTTACATGTGATTTACCTCTGTCATAAATCCTCGAGTTCTGTGTGTGTCAGCATACCGATCTAGGGATGGCACTTAAGCACAGAGACTTGATCCATTCGGGTCGGGTCGCTACACACGCCCAAGTGTGTAGTCCTACTAGGACTCCCTAGTCCTAGTAGGATTCCACCTCCCACATGGAATAGGAAAAGGGGAAGGGAGAAGGAGAAGGAAGGAAGGGGACGCCCCCTTTCCCTAGTCCAATTCGGACTAGTCCATGGGGAAGGGGCGCGGCCACCCTTGAGGCCTATCTCTCCTTTCTCGTATGGCCCATTAAGGCCCAATACGAATTCCCGTAACTCTCCGGTACTCCGAAAAATACCCGAATCACTCGGAACCTTTCCGATGCCTGAATAGAGCCTTCCAATATATCGATCCTTACGTCTCGACCATTTTGAGACTCCTCGTCATGTCCTCGATCTCATCCGGGACTCCGAACAAACTTCGGTCATCAAATCACATAACTCATAATACAAATCGTCACAGAACGTTAAGCGTGCGGACCCTACGAGTTCGAGAACTATGTAGACATGACCGAGACTCATCTTCGGTCAATAACCAATAGCAAAACCTGGATGCTCATATTGGCTCCTACATATTTTACGGAGATCTTTATTGGTCAAACCACATAACAACATACGTCGTTCCCTTTGTCATCGGTATGTTACTTGCCCGAGATTCGATCGTCGGTATCTCAATACCTAGTTCAATCTCGTTACCGGCAAGTCTCTTTACTCATTCCGTAATGCATCATCCCGCAGCTAACTCATTAGCCACATTGCTTGCAAGGCTTATAGTGATGTGCATTACCGGGAGGGCCCAGAGATACCTCTCCGACAATCAGAGTGACAAATCCTAATCTCGATCTATGCTAATTCAACAAACACCATCGGAGACACCTGTAGAGCATCTTTATAATCACCCAGTTATGTTGTGAAGTTTGATAGCACACTATGTGTTCCTCCGGTATTCGGGATTTGCATAATCTCATAGTCATAGGAACATGTATAAGTCAAGAAGAAAGCAATAGCAATAAACTAAACGGTCATAGTGCTGAGCTAGCGGATGGGTCTAGTCCATCACATCATTCTCTAATGATGTGATCCCGTTCATCAAATGACAACACATGTACATGGCTAGGAAACTTAACCATGTTTGATTAACGAGCTAGTCAAGTAGAGGCATACTAGGGACACTCTATTTGTCTATGTATTCACACATGTACTAAGTTTTCGGTTAATACAATTCTAGCATGAATAATAAACATTTATCATGATATAAGGAAATATAAATAACAATGTTATTATTGCCTCCCACTTGCACTAGAGTCAATAATCTAGTTCATATCGTCATGTGATTTCACACCAATAGTTCACAACTTTATGTGATTAGTTCACATCTTCATGTGACTAATACCCAAAAGGTTTACTAGAGTCAATAATCTAGTTCACATCGCTATGTGATTAACACCCAAAGAGTGATCATGTTTTGCTTGTGAGAGAAGATTAGTCTACGGGTCTGCAACATTCAGATCTGTATGTATTTTGCAAATTTCTATGTCTATAATACTCTACACGGAGCTACTCTAGCTAATTGCTCCCACTTTCAATATGTATCTAGATCAAGACTTAGGGTCATCTAGATCGGTGTAAAAAAGCTTGCATCGACGTAACTCTTTACGATGAACTCTTTTATCACCTCCATAACCGAGAAATATTTCCTTAGTCCTCTAAGGATAATTTTGACCGCTATCCAGTGATCTACTCCTAGATCACTATTGTACTCCCTTGCCAAAATCATGCTAAGGTATACAATAGGTCTGGTGCACAGCATAGCATACTTTATAGAACCTATGACTGAGGCATAGGGAATGACTTTTCATTCTCTTTCTATTTTCTGCCGTGGTCGGGTTTTGAGTCTTTACTCAATGTCACACCTTGCAACACAGGAAAGAACTCCTTCTTTGACTGTTCCATTTTGAACTACTTCAAAATCGTGTCCAGGTATGTACTCATTGAAAATATATCAAGCGTCTTGATCTATCTCTATAGATCTTGATGCTCAATATGTAAGTAGCTTCACCGAGGTCTTTCTTTGAAAAACTCCTTTCAAACACTCCTTTATGCTTTCCAGGAAATTCTACATTATTTCCGATCAACAATATGTCATTCACATATACTTATCAGAAATGTTGTAGTGCTCCCACTCACTTTCTTGTAAATACAGGCTTCACCACAAGTCTGTATAAAACCATATGCTTTGATCACTTTATCAAAGCATACATTCCAACTCCGAGATGCTTGCACCAGTCCATAGATGGATCGCTGGAGCTTGCTCACTTTGTTAGCACCTTTAGGACCGACAAAACCTTCTGCTTGCATCATATACAACTCTTCTTTAAGAAATCCATTAAGGAATGCAGTTTTGACATCCATTTGCCAGATTTCATAAAATGCGTCAACAGCTAACATGATTCGGACAGACTTTTAAGCATCGATACGAGTGAGAAAATCTCATCGTGGTCAACACCTTGAACTTGTCGAAAACATATTGCGACAATTCGAGCTTTGTAGATAATAACACTACTATCAGCGTCCGCCTTCCTCTTAAAGATCCATTTATTCTCAATGACTCACCGATCATCGGGCAAGTCAATCAAAGTCCATACTTTGTTATCATACATGGATCCCATCTCAGATTTCATGGCCTCAAGCCATTTTGCGGAATCTGGGCTCATCATCGCTTCCTCATAGTTCGTAGGTTCATCATGGTCTAGTAACATGACTTCCAGAACAGGATTACCGTACCACTCTGGTGCGGACCGTACTCTGGTTGACCTATGAGGTTCGGTAGTAACTTGATCTGAAGTTTCATGATCATCATCATTAGCTTCCTCACTAATTGGTGTAGGAATCACTGGAACTGATTTCTGTGATGAACTACTTTCCAATTCGGGAGAAGGCACAATTACCTCATCAAGTTCTACTTTCCTCCCACTCACTTCTTTCGAGAGAAACTCCTCTAGAAAGGATCCATTCTTAGTAACAAAATAACTTGCCTTCGGATCTGTGATAGAAGGTGTACCCAACAGTTTCTTTTGGGTATCCTATGAAGACACACTGCTCCGATTTGGGTTCGAGCTTATCAGTTTGAAACTTTTTCACATAAGCATCGCGACCCCAAACTTTAAGAAACGACAGCTTTGGTTTCTTGCCATACCATAGTTCATACGGTGTCATCTCAATGGATTTAGATGGTGCCCTATTTAATGTGAATGCAGCCGTCTCTAATGCACAACCCCAAAACGATAGTGGTAAATCGGTAAGAGACATCATAGATTGCACCATATCCAATGAAGTACGATTACAACGTTCGGACACACCATTATGTTCCAGGTGGCGTGAGTTGCGAAACTACTCCACATTGTTTCAAATGAAGACAAAACTCGTAAGTCAAATATTTGCCTCCGCAATCAGATCATAGAAACTTTATTTCTTGTTACGATGATTTTCCACTTCACTCTGAAATTCTTTGAACTTTTCAAATGTTTCAGACTTATGTTTCATTAAGTAGATATACCCATATCTGCTCAAATCATCTGTGAAGGTCGGAAAATAATGATACCCGCTGCGAGCCTCAACACTTACCGGATCGCATACATCAGTATGTATTATTTCCAATAAGTCAGTTGCTCGCTCCATTATTCCAAAGAACGGAGTCTTAGTCATCTTGCCCATGAGGCATGGTTCGCAAGCATCAAGTGATTCATAATCAAGTGATTCCAAAAGCCCATCATCATGGAGTTTCTTCATGCGCTTTACACCAATATGACCTAAACACTAGTGCCACAAACAAGTTGCACTATGATTATTAACTTTGCATCTTTTGGCTTCAATATTATGAATATGTGTATCACTACGATTGAGATTCAATAAACCATTCACCTTGGGTGTATGACCACAGAAGGTTTTATTCATGTAAACATAATAACAATTATTCTTTGACTTAAATGAATAACCTATTGCAATAAACATGATCCAATCATATTATGCTCAACGCAAACACCAAATAACATTTATTTTAGGTTCAACACTAATCCTGAAGGTAAAGGGAGTGCGTGATGGTGATCTTATCAACCTTGGAATCACTTCCATCACACATCGTCACCTCGCCCTCAACTAGTTTATGTTCATTTTGTAACTCCTGTTTCAAGTTACTAATCATAGCAACTGAACCAGCATCAAATACCCTGGGGTTACTATGAACACTAGTAAAGTACACATCAATAACATGTATATCAAATATACTTTTGTTCACTTTGCCATCCTTCTTATCCGCC
Source organism: Triticum urartu (assembly GCF_003073215.2). NCBI lineage: Eukaryota > Viridiplantae > Streptophyta > Magnoliopsida > Poales > Poaceae > Triticum > Triticum urartu. The sequence goes on from NC_053026.1 coordinate 331,137,132, forward strand.
AAGTATTTGGGGTAGTTCCGCTTCCTGCGACCATTCCCTATGCAGTAGAAGAACTTAGTTTCAGGCTTAGGTCTAGGTTTGGGTTTCTTCACGGTAGTGGCAACTTGCTTGCCATTCTTCTTGAAGTTCCCTTTCTTTCCCTTCCCATTTTACTTGAAACTAGTGGTCTTGTCAACCATCAACACTTGATGCTTTTTCTTGATTTCTATCTTCGCCAATTTCAGTATCGCGAAGAGCTTGGGAATCGTTTTCGTTATCCCTTGCATATTATAGTTCATCACAAAGTTCTAGTAACTTGCTGATAGTGACTAGAGAACTCTGTCAATCACTATCTTATCTGGAAGATTAACTCCCACTTGATTCAAGTGATTGTAGTACTCAGACATTCTGAGCACATGCTCACTAGCTGAGCTATTCTCCTCCATCTTGTAGGCAAAGTACTTATCAGAGGTCTCATACCTCTCGACTCGGGCATGATTCTGAAATACCAATTTCAGCTCTTGGAACATCTTATATGCTCCGTGGCATTCAAAACGTTTTTGAAGTCCCGGTTCTAAGCCGTAAAGCATGGTGCACTAAACTATCAGGTAGTCATCATACCGAGCTTGCCAAACATTCATAACATGTGCATCTGCTCCTGCAATAGGTCTGTCACCTAGCGGTGCATCACATGATTCTTCTGTGCAGCAATGAGGATAATCCTCAGATCACGGAACTAGTACGCATCATTGCTACTAACATCTTTCAACATAGTTTTCTCTAGGAACATATCATAAATAAAAAGGGGAAGCTATACATGAGTAATTGATCTACAACATAGATATGTAAATACTATCAGGACTAAGTTCATGATAAACTTAAGTTCAATTAATCATATTACTTAAGAACTCCCACTTAGATAGACATCCCTCTAATCATCTAAGTGATCACATGATCCATATCAACTTAACCATGTCCGATCATCACGTGAGATGGAGTAGTTTTCAATGGTGAACATCACTATGTTGATCATATCTACTATATGATTCACGTTCGACCTTTCAGTCTCAGTATCTCGAGGCCATATATGCATATTCTAGGCTCGTCAAGTTTAACCCGAGTATTCTGCATGTGCAAAACTGGCTTGCACCCGTTGTATGTGAACGTAGAGCTTATCACACCCGATCATCATGTGGTGTCTCAGCACGAAGAACTGTCGCAACGGTGCATACTCAGGGAGAACACTTATACCTTGAAATTTTAGTAAGGGATCATCTCATAATGTTACCGTCATACTAAGAAAAATAAGATGCATAAAAGATAAACATCACATGCAATCAAAATATGTGACATGATATGGCCATCATCATCTTGTGCCTTTGATCTCCATCTCCAAAGTACCGTCATGATCTCCATCGTCACCGGCATGGCACCATGATTTCCATCATCTTGATCTCTATCAACGTGTCGTCACATGGCCGTCTCGCCAACTATTGCTTTTGCAACTATTGCTATCGCATAGCGATAAAGTAAAGCAATTGTATGGCGCTTGCATCCTATGCAAAAAAGAGAGAACCATAAGGCTCCTGTCAGTTGCCCATAACTTTAACAAAACATGATCATCTCATACAACAATTTATATCTCATCACATCTTGACCATATCACATCACAACATGCCCTGCAAAAACAAGTTAGACGTCCTCTACTTTGTTGTTGCAAGTTTTACGTGGCTGCTACGGGCTTAGCAACAACCCTTACCTACGTATCAAAAAATCACAACGCAGTATAGTGATTGCTTTTTGATCTTTAGAAAGAACCATGTTCATTGAATCTGATTCAACTAAAGCTGGAGAAATAGACACCCACTAGCCACCTGTGTGCGAAGCACGTCGGTAGAACCAGTCTCGCATAAGCGTACGCGTAATGTCGGTCTGGGCCGCTTCATCCAACAATGCCGCTGAATCAAGAATCAACTAGTGACGGCAAGCAATATGTATATACTGATACGTCTCCAACATATCTATATTTTTTTTATTGTTCCATGCTATTATATATTCTGTTTTGGATGTTTAATGGGCTTATTTATACACTTTTATATTATTTTTGGGACTAACCTATTAACCGGAGGCCCAGCCCAAATTGCTATTTTTTGCCTATTTCAGTGTTTTGCAGAAAAAGAATATCAAACGGAGTCCAAACGGAATAAAACCTTCGGGAGCGTGATTTTTGGAACAAACGTGATCCAGAGGACTTGGAGTGGACGTCAAGCAATCAACAAGGAGGCCACGAGGCAGGGGGCGCCTACCCCCCTGGGCGCGCCCTCCACCCTCGTGGGCCCCTCGTGTCTCCACCGACCTACTTCTTCCTCCTATATATACCTACGTACCTTGAAACATCAGAGGACACCACGAAAACCTAATTCCACCACCGCAACCTTCTATACCCATGAGATCCCATCTTGGCGCCTTTTCCAGTGCTCCGCCGGAGGGGGCATTGATCACGGAGGGCTTCTACATCAACACCATAGCCCCTCCGATGATGTGTTAGTACTTTACCTCAGACCTTCGGGTCCATAGTTATTAGCTAGATGGCTTCTTCTCTCTCTTTGGATCTCAATACAAAGTTCTCCTGGATTCTCTTGGAGATCTATTCGATGTAATCTTCTTTTGTGGTGTGTTTGTCGAGATCCGATGAATTGTGGGTTTATGATCAAGATTATCTATGAACAATATCTGAATCTTCTCTGAATTCTTTTATGTATGATTGGTTATCTTTTCAAGTCTCTTCTAATTATCAGTTTGGTTTGGCATACTAGATTGATCTTTCTTGCAATGGGAGAAGTGCTTAGCTTTGTGTTCAATCTTGTGGTGCTCGATCCCAGTGACAGAAAGGGAAACGACACGTATTATATTGTTGCCATCGAGGATAAAAAGATGGGGTTTATATCATATTGCATGAGTTTATCCCTCTACATCATGTCATCTTGCTTAAAGCGTTACTCCGTTCTTATGAACTTAATACTCTAGATGCATGCTAGATAACGGTCGATGTGTGGAGTAATAGTAGTAGATGCAGGCAGGAGTCGGTCTACTTGTCACGGACGTGATACCTATATACATGATCATACCTAGATATTCTCATAATTATTCGCTTTTCTATCAATTGCTCGACAGTAATTTGTTCACCCACCGTAATACTTATCCTATCTTGAGAGAAGCCACAAGTGAAACCTATGGCCCCCAAGTGTATTCTCCATCTTATAAGTTTCCAATCTGTTTTATTTTGCAATCTTTACTTTCAATTTATATCATAAAAATACCAAAAATATTTATCTTATTATTATTATCTCTATCAGATCTCACTCTTGCAAGTGGCCGTGAAGGGATTGGCAACCCCTTTATCGCATTGGTTGCGAGGTTCTTATTTGTTTGTGTAGGTACGAGGTGACTCGCGCGTGGTCTCATACTGGATTGATACCATGGTTCTCAAAAACTAAGGAAAATACTTACGCTGCTTTGCTGCATCACCCTTTCCTCTTCAAGGGAAAACCAACGCATGCTGAAGAGGTAGCAAGAAGGATTTCTGGCGCCGTTGCCAGGGAGCTCTACGCCAATTCAAGACATACCAAGTACCCATCACAACCCTTACCCTTCGCATTACATTATTTGCCATTTTCCTCTCGTTTTCCTCTCCCCCACTTCACCCTTGCCGTTTTATTTGCCCTCTTTTCCTTTCGCCCTCTTTTTCCGTTCGCCTTTTCTTCGCTTGTTTGCTTGTGTGTTGGATTGCTTGCTTGTCACGATGGCTCAACATAATACTAAATTGTGTGACTTGGCCAATACCAACAATAATGATTTTATTAGCACTCCGATTGCTCCTCTTACCGATGCTGAATCTTGTGAAATTAATACTACTTTGCTAAATCTTGTCATGAAAGATCCGTTTTCTGGCCTTCCTAGTGAAGATGTCGCTACCCATCTAAACAACTTTGTTGATTTGTGTGGTATGCAAAAGAAGAAAGATGTGGATAATGATATTGTTAAACTTAAGCTATTTCCGTTTTCGCTTAGAGATCGTGCTAAAGCTTGGTTTTCCTCTTTGCCTAAAAATAGTATTGATTCATGGAATAAGTGCAGAGATGCTTTTATCTCTAAGTATTTTCCTCCCGCTAAGATCATCTCTCGTAGAAACGATATTATGAATTTTAAGCAACTTGATCATGAGCATGTTGTACAATCTTGGGAGAGGATGAAATTGATGGTACGTAATTGCCCTACACATGGTTTGAATTTATCGATGATTATACAAAAAAATTATGCCGGATTGAATTTTGCTTCCAGAAATCTTTTATATTCGGCCGCGGGTGGCACTTTTATGGAAATCACTTTAGGTGAAGCTACCAAACTCCTAGATAATATTATGGTTAATTATTCTCAATGGCACACTGAAAGATCTACTAGTAAAAAGGTGCATGCAATTGAAGAGATTAATGTTTTGAGTGGAAAGATGGATGAACTTATGAAATTGTTTGCTAATAAGAGTGATCCTACTGATCCTAATGATATGCCTTTGTCTACTTTGATTGAGAATAATAATGAATCTATGGATTTGTATTTTGTTGGTAGGAACAATTTTGGAAATAACGCGTATAGAGGTAATAATCCTAGGCCGTTTCCTAGTAATTCCCCTAATAATTATGGTAATTCCTACAACAATTCTTATGGAAATTATAATAAGATGCCCTATGATTTTGAATCTAGTATTAAAGAATTTATTGGTTCGCAAAAGAGTTTCAATGCTTTGATTAAAGAGAAATTGCTTAAGATTGATGAGTTGACTAGGAACATGGATAGAATTTCTCTTGATGTTGATTCTTTGAAACTTAGATCTATTCCACCTAAGCATGATATTGTAGCGACCAGACCTCAAACAGTCTGATCTCTGTGCTCCGGTGTCATCCCTGGATCAGTAATGCTGACACCACACAGTACTCGGAGGATTTATAGCAGAGTAGCAATCACACACTTATTACATCGAGTGTCTCATAAGAGAACTTATTACAATAAATATGGCTTAAGGCCATCTAATAACGATAACAGCGGAAGGCTTGGAAGATAAGTGAGTCCATCAACTCCAATGGCATCACTGAGTATAGAACCACGACCTAAAAACTCCTTAATCATCGTCTGAAAAAGTCTGCAACATTAACGTTGCAGCCCGAAACGGGTCAACACATGGAATATGCTGGCAAGGTAACACATAGAGATTAATGGAATGAAATAACTATACTATATGCATATTTGGCTGGTGGAAAGCTCTATGGTTATGGTTTTGCGTAAAGCCAATTTTTCCCTACTTCAAAGGAATAAATTTATTTAACTATCATGGTAGTTGTTAAACATTGAGAATGGTTGACAGCATTCTCAATCCCAATTAAGCATCATCATTAAACATAACCCAACAAAATTAATTTAGAGTAACATGTTGAGATTCACATGAAAATACAAGTACTAGATACTCAAGATGTCCTTAACCGGGGACACGGCTAACCATGATTACTTTATTACACTCTGCAGAGGTTTGCGCACTTTTCCCCACAAGACTCGATCGCCTCCGTTTGGTTTCTCGCACTACAGGGTGTTTGAGAAGACGGATGACCGAGACATAGTCTTTCAGAAGCGCTAGCACCTTACGATTGGGTAGACCGTACCACCTACATCCCCTACATCTGCTAGTCTACCACTGTAAGAGTTCAGACAACTTAGTCAACTATACTAGAGCCCATAATAGCTTGTGGCTGCACATGGAAGTTTCTAGTATGAATAGTCTCATGATCCCTTTGAGCCTGGGTGGCGGTCCAAAACAAAACAGGCAAGTCCTGAAATACCCAGGTGCCTCAATCCACCCAGATGTGTGTTTAAGTTGCCACCTTAGATAAACCATTAATTAACAATCTCACATCTGTCATGGATATCACTCACCCAATCCACGTCTACTAACATAGCATGGCAAAATAAGCAAACGTAGAAGTAACTCCCAAAGGTTTGATAATAACAGGTAATAGGTACTACCTCATCTACTTCCCATCCCACAATTTAATTAGATCCTAATCATGCAATGTGTGAGGATTGATCTAATGCAATAAAACTGGGTAGTAAAAAAGTATGATCAAAGTGTTACTTGCCTTGCTGATGATCCGCGAAACCTAACAATTCGAAGTAACAGGCGGCGCACTCTGGGTATTCTATCGCAGACAAACAAACAAGCATACAATAAGTACTCATCTAATGCACAGGAAAAACTCAAATAAGAGATCTAACCAAAAGGTTCATCTTAAGAACTCCGGTTGGCAAAAATAATCAAATCGAACGAAGCAACGAAAGTCAAACGGCGAAAGAAAAACAACTTCGTTCTAGTAATCTGGATCTAGGGCAAATTTTACAGTAGAAAAACCTTGTTTAAGTTGGTTAAACGGATAGAGGGTTTCGAGACGAATCTCTAGGCGCTTGAATCGCCTGATTCCGATAAACAAGCGAAAAGTTATACTAAAACAAAAATCGGATCAGGAATCGCGATCAGAAAAATCGCGGATTTAATCCGAGAAAAAGAAAAACGACGAACGCTCGCTAGAACGAACGAACGGGCGAACTCTCACTATTTAAATAAACCGGAAAAACTGATCTATTTAAAAAAACCGAAACTAAAAAAACGACGAAAACTGATCTTTTTTTTACGATGGCACGGAAAACGACGCGCGGCGAACCTCGGCGGCGGCGGCGGACGACAGCGGCGGCGGCTTGGGGTGGCTTAGGGTTTCCCCCCAGGGCTGGGCCTCGGCTTATAAAGCCCTCCCGGGCCAGTGTCCAGGTCGGACTTGGCCCGTTAAGTCGGTTCGCATTTTTTTTAAATTATTCCGCTCGGAAGAAAAATAAAAAGAAATACTAAACGGACTCCAAAAATTCCGAAATAAATTTTCACAGGCTTCTAAAATCAAGCCGCACAAGGTGAACATTTATTTGGGACCTAAATGCAATTTTGAAAAACGCACATTTTTCCTAAATTCAAATAAAACACCGAAAAACTCCGAAATAAAATCTTATTTGATTTTATTATTAAATCCTCAATATTTCTTTATTTTGGGAAATTCATTTTATTCCCTCTATCATATTTTTGTAATAGAAATAATTGATGATAAAATAAATAAAATCAAATGATCCTGTTCCCAAAATTTGAGAAAACTCAAATATGAAAATAACGAAATCCCCAACTCTCTCCGTGGGTCATTGAGTTGCGTAGAATTTCTATGATCAACCAAAATGCAAAATAAAATATGATATGCATGATGATCTAATGCATAACATTCCAAATTGAAAATTTGGGATATTACAATCCTACCCCCCTTAAGATGAATCTCGCCCTCGAGATTCGGGTTGGCTAGAAAATAGGTGAGGGTGGTCCTTGAGTAAATCTTCCTCTCGTTCCCAAGTGGCTTCATCCTCCGTGTGGTGGCTCCACTGAACTTTGCAAAATTTGATAACCTTGCTGCGAGTGACTCGACTGGCAAACTCGAGGATCTTAATTGGTTGCTCCTCGTACGTCAAATCGTTATCCAACTGAATAGTTTCCAAAGGCACTGTGTCTCTCAACGGTATATCAGCCATCTCCGCGTGACATCTCTTCAACTGGGAAACGTGGAATACATCATGAACTCCTGACAATCCTTCGGGCAATTCCAACTTGTAGGCCACTTCTCCCATACGCTCCAAAATTCGATATGGTCCTACAAATCATGGCGCTAACTTCCCTTTAACTACAAAATGCTTTGTTCCCCGAAGTGGAGATACTCGAAGATAAGCTCTGTCTCCGACTTCGTAAACTGTCTCCTTGCATTTAGAATCGGCATAACTTTTCTGTCTGGATTGAGCTACCTTGAGCCTATCGCGAATCAATTTCACCTTCTGTTCAGACTCCTTAATCAAGTCAGGTCCAAACAACTGGCGGTCTCCAACTTCATCCCACAACAACGGTGTCCTGCACCTCCTTCCGTACAAAGCTTCGAAAGGGGGCATCTTCAAACTGGCTTGATAACTATTGTTGGAAGAGAACTCTGCATATGGCAAATTATCATCCCAACTAGATCCGTAATCTAGCGCACAAGCTCTCAGCATATCCTCCAAAATCTGATTGACTCTCTCGGTCTGTCCATCTGTATGTGGATGAAAAGCGGTACTGAATTCTAGCCTGGTACCCAAAGTCTCATGCAACTGCTTCCAGAACTTTGAGGTAAGCTGGGTTCCTCTATCTGATACGATACTCCTTGGAACTCCATGCAGACATACGATCCTGGTCATGCATATCTTTGCCAACTTAGCACTGGTGTAAGTGGTCTTTACTGGGATGAAATGAGCTACTTTCGTCAATCGATCAACTACAACCCAAATCGAGTCATAGCCTGAACGAGTCCTGGGCAATCCCGTGATAAAATCCATGCCTAGCTTATCCCACTTCCATTCGGGTATCGGCAATGGTTGTAACAATCCTGCTGGCTTTTGATGCTCTGCCTTTACTCTCTGACATACATCACAAACTGCTACATACTCCGCAATATCCTTCTTCATTCCGGTCCACCAGAAAATATCCTTCAAATCCAGATACATCTTGGTATTTCCTGGGTGAATTGAATATGGTGAGTCGTGTGCCTCTTGCAAAATCAACTTCCTAATCTCCGGGTCATTGGGCACATAAACACGGTCTTCAAACCATAGGGTGTCGTGCTCATCCTCACGAAATCCTTTAGCTTTTCCTTTGCTCAGTTTCTCCTTTATAGCGGCAATCTCTTTGTCAGCTTTCTGAGCTTCCCTGATTTTATCCATCAAAGTTGACTGAATCTCCAATGCTGCTACATAGCCTCTCGGAACTATTTCCAAACATAGTTCATGAAGATTTTCTGCTAACTCCCTTGGTATTTCTCCCGTCATTAACGTATTGTCATGGCTCTTGCGGCTTAATGCGTCTGCTACTACATTAACCTTTCCAGGATGATAATGCAATTTCATATCATAATCCTTGATAAGCTCCAACCATCTCCTTTGTCTGAGATTTAACTCCTTCTGTGTGAAAATGTACTTCAAACTCTTATGATCCGTGTACACCTCACAATGATTTCCAATGAGGAAATGTCTCCATGTCTTCAATGCATGCACTATGGCTGCTAACTCCAAATCATGCGTGGCATAATTCAACTCATGAGGCTTCAGTTGTCTTGAGGCATATGAAACAACTCTCCCTTCCTGCATAAGCACTGCTGCAAGTCCTCGACGTGAAGCGTCACAATACACCTCATAATCTTTGGTCTGGTCTGGCAAAATCAACACTGGTGAGGTAACCAAACGTTTCTTCAACTCCTGGAAACTAGCCTCACATTCCTCTGTCCATATGAACTTGGTATCTTTCTTCAACAACTCAGTCATAGGCTTCGCAATCTTTGAGAAATTCTCAATAAATCTCCGGTAGTATCCTGCGAGTCCAAGAAAACTCCGGATCTCTCCAACTGTTGTTGGGGCTTCCCACTTGGTCACGGTTTCAACTTTAGTGGGATCTACTGCTATTCCTTCTCCAGATATAACATGTCCGAGGAATCCTACTTCCTTCAACCAAAACTCACATTTGCTGAACTTGGCATATAATTGATGTTCTCTGAGCTTTCCAAGTACCAAACGCAAATGCTCCTTATGCTCCTCTTCATTCTTCGAATAAACCAGGATATCATCAATGAACACTACGACGAACTTATCCAAGAACTCCATAAACACTTTGTTCATCATGTTCATAAAATAGGCAGGTGCGTTAGTCAGACCAAATGACATAATGGTATACTCATACAGCCCATACCTGGTGGTAAAAGTTGTCTTAGGAATATCCTGTTCTCGAATCTTCAACTGGTGGTATCCTGATCGCAGATCGATCTTGGAAAATACCTTAGCTCCTTGCAATCGATCAAACAAATCATTGATCATTGGTAGTGGATACTTGTTCTTGATCGTTACTTCATTCAATCCTCGATAATCAACAACCATCCTTAATGATCCATCCTTCTTCTCCACTAGTAGTACTGGCGATCCCCAAGGTGAAGAACTTGGGCGAATATATCCCTTATCCAGTAACTCCTTAATCTGCTTCTTAATTTCCACCAAATCCTTTGCTGGCATCCTATATGGTCTCTTTGATATTGGCCCTGTGCCTGGCAATAGCTCAATCAAAAACTCAATATCTCTATCCGGTGGCATGCCTGGCAACTCCTCTGGAAATACATCAGGGAAATCCCTTACCACTGGTACTTCCTCCTGCACAACTCATGTTAGGTAATTTACTTGAGTCCTCTTTGGCACATGCCGGGATACATACTTGATCCTTCTCCCTTCTGGGGTGGTAAGCAAAATTGACTTACTAGCACATTCAATATTGCCTTCATACTTTCATAACCAATCCATGCCTAATATCACATCCAATCCTTGAGATTCCAATACTATTAGGTCTGAGGGAAAAACATAGTTACCAATCCTTAATGGTAACCGATCACACCATTGACTAGCCACATACTCTGCTTCGGGCGAGGTTACTAACATGGGTGACCTAAGGGCTTGGGTTGGTAGGTTATACTTATCCACAAATCCCCTTGAGATGTATGAATGCGATGCACCAGTATCAAAAAGAACGAGTGCAATAAATGACTTAACCAAAAACTTACCTATTACTGCATCGGGCTGAGCTTCAACCTCCTCCACGCTAACGTGGTTCACCTGTCCCCTGTTGAAAGGGTTCGGCTTCTTCCCAGAACTTCCATTGCCATTTTGACCTTCAGGACATTCATTGGCATAATGTCCGGTCTTCTGACACTTAAAACAAGTGACTTGGCTCAGGTCCTTCTTGGCTGGGGTTGATGGGTTGGTGCGGTTCTGGCCGTTGCTTCCTCCATTGCCATTACCATTCTTGGTGCCATTGTGATTGTGCGAGCTACCTCCTCCATGGGTATGCTGAAAATGTCCTCCCGGTCTAGGGGTCAAACGTGGCTTCTGTTGAGCTCCTGAATTGTACTTTCCTTGTCCATACTTCCTCTTGCGATTCTCAATTTGCTACTGCTTCCCTTCAATCATAAGAGCACGATCTATCAATTCCTGGTAGTTTTTGAAGGTGGCTACCATCAAATGCATGCTCAACTCATCATTCAGTCCTTCTAGAAACTTCTCCTGCTTAGCTGCATCCGTAGCGACGTCATCTGGGGCATAACGTGCTAGCTTACTAAATTCCTCCACATACTGGCCAACTGTCCGTCCTCCTTGGCGCAAGTTGCGAAACTCACGCTTCTTCATGGCCATAGCTCCTGTTGAAACATGTGCAGTACGAAAAGCCTGCTAAAACTGGTCCCATGTGACAGTGTCGACAGGGAAAGTGGCTGTGAAATTCTCCCACCATTATGCTGCGGGTCCTTCTAGCTGATGTGCGGCAAACTTCACCTTCTCCGCATCTGTGCATCCTGCTGTGGTCAACTCCCTAGCTGCCTTGCGGAGCCAATCATCTGCTATTATCGGCTCGGTGCTACTGGAAAACATCGGTGGATTCAGCCTAAGAAAACGGGCTAAGTGGTCAACAAGTGGTGGTGGTGGTGGTGGGTTGTTGTTGTTGTTCCCCTGATTCTGATTCTGGACTAGCAACTGCATCAATGTGTTCTGCTGCTGGATCAACCAGGTGAGCTCCGGTGGAAAGGCAAATCCGGGGTCTCGTCTCGGAGGCATCTGAGGGTTTAGAAATGATGAGATATAAGAATAGAGGGGGTCTAAAGAGAAAACACTACCCATATGCACATGAGGCAAAACAAACAATTCACTTTAATCAATCAAACAAAGGCATACAATCGATCTATCTATCGCAAAAGTGCTCGGACTACTATATTTACATGGTGGACTACTACTACTGATGAGGTGGTCTACTAGAAATATTCTTCGGTTGCAGACTCCATGATATCTTCTCTAGCTTCATCAACATAGTCATCGTTGCTACTATCTGGTTCCGAGTCGGTGCCGTCGATGATGATGTAGTCTTTCGGGCTAATCTCCTTGGGTTCTTCATCTTCATCTACTGGCGTAGGGCCTCCCATAAATATTCCAATCATCTTGATCAGGTCGTCATTCTTCTCCACCAATACTTCAATTTCCTCTTCATAATCTTCACGTGTAGCCTTGAGTTCTTCCTCCAGTTCCTTGATTCTTGTCTTAGCCTTCTTCAGATCTATCATGTCGGCGCACATCTGGTTCTCCTGTCGTCGAATGTGCTGGTTTAGTTCCTGGATAAAAGCTGCGATTGATCTATCCTTCCTGGTGCTGATCATCTCCCAGTGCTCATCTCGATGCCCACAAATCTGGTAGATAGTATCCTTGAGATCCTTGCGGTAGACTTCTCCAATGCGTCCCATGGCGATGTGAGCTGCCATGCTCTTTCCTAGACTCCAAGTTGGTGCATCAAAAGAAAACTCTATGACCTCAGTGACTGGCATGAATGTCCTTCCTGGAACTTGAACTTGAATCATCCAACGCTCTTCTTCAGGTAAAGTGGCGTTGTAGGTTCCTGTGAAGCTTGGTACTCCTATGTTCAGGTATCTAGTGACTTCCTTCAAGTGTCGTCCAAAGGGTGTATCTTCATCCGGTTGTGTGAACTTGTTCCTTGCATCCGCCATCCTAAAGAGTAGAAAAGATGAGAGGTCAGAAGAGAAGAGAGTGAATAGTGATCTAGGTCTCTAACTTAGTGGTCGTGTCCTACAGTCAGCGTGTGCTCTGATACCATCTCTGTAGTGACCAGACCTCAAACAGTCTGATCTCTGTGCTCCGGTGTCATCCCTGGATCAGTAATGCTGACACCACACAGTACTCGGAGGATTTATAGCAGAGTAGCAATCACACACTTATTACATCGAGTGTCTCATAAGAGAACTTATTACAATAAATATGGCTTAAGGCCATCTAATAACGATAACAGCGGAAGGCTTGGAAGATAAGTGAGTCCATCAACTCCAACGGCATCACTGAGTATAGAACCATGACCTAAAAACTCCTTAATTGTCGTCTGAAAAGTCTGCAACATTAACGTTGCAGCCCGAAACGGGTCAGCACATGGAATATGCTGGCAAGGTAACACATAGAGATTAATGGAATGAAATAACTATACTATATGCATATTTGGCTGGTAGAAAGCTCTATGGTTACGGTTTTGCGTAAAGCCAATTTTTCCCTAATTCAAAGGAATAAATTTATTTAACTATCATGGTAGTTGTTAAACATTGAGAATAGTTGACAGCATTCTCAATCCCAATTAAGCATCGTCATTAAACATAACCCAACAAAATTAATTTAGAGTAACATGTTGAGATTCACATGAAAATCCAAGTACTAGATACTCAAGATGTCCATAACTGGGGACACGGCTAACCATGATTAGTTTATTACACTCTGCAGAGGTTTGCGCACTTTTCCCCACAAAACTCGATCGCCTCCGTTTGGTTTCTCGCACTATAGGGTGTTTGAGAAGATGGATGACCGAGACATAGTCTTTCAGAAGCGCTAGCACCTTACGATCGGGTAGACCGTACCACCTACATCCCCTACATCTGCTAGTCTACCACTGTAAGAGTTCGCACAACTTAGTCAACTATGCTAGAGCCCATAATAGCTTGTGGCTGCACACGGAAGTTTCTAGTATGAATAGTCTCATGATCCCTTTGAGCCTGGGTGGCGGTCCAAAAGAAAACATGCAAGTCCTGGAATACCCAAGTGCCTCAATCCACCCAGATGTGTGTTTAAGTTGCCACCTTAGATAATCCATTAATTAACAATCTCACATCTGTCATGGATATCACTCACCCAATCCATGTCCACTAGCATAGCATGGCAAAATAAGCAAACGTAGAAGTAACTCCCAAAGGTTTGATAATAACAGGTAATAGGTACTACCTCATCTACTTCCCATCCCACAATTTAATTAGATCCTAATCATGCAATGTGTGAGGATTGATCTAATGCAATAAAACTGGGTAGTTGAAAAGTATGATCAAAGTATTACTTGCCTTGCTGATGATCCGCGAAACCTAACGATTCGAAGTAACAGGCGGCGCACTCCGGGTATTCTATCACAGACAAACAAACAAGCATACAATAAGTACTCATCTAATGCGTAGGAAAAACTCAAATAAGAGATCTAACCAGAAGGTTCATCTTAAGAACTCCGGTTGGCAAAAAGAATCAAATCGAACGAAGCAACGAAAGTCAAACGGCGAAAGAAAACAACTTCGTTCTAGTAATCTGGATCTAGGGAAAATTTTACAGTAGCAAAACCTTGTTTAAGTTGGTTAAATGGATAGAGGGTTTCAAGAGAATCTCTAGGCGCTTGAATCGCCTGATTCCGATAAACGAGCGAAAAGTTATACTAAAACGAAAATCGGATCAGGAATCACGATCAGAAAAATCGCGGATTTAATCCGAGAAAAAGAAAAACGACGAACGCTCGCTAGAACGAACAAACGGATGAACGCTCACTATTTAAATAAACCGGAAAACCTGATCTATTTAAAAAAACCGAAACTAAAAAAACCGACGAAAACCGATCTTTTTTTACGACGGCACGGAAAACGAGGTGCAGCGAACCTCGGCGGCGGGATCCGGCGGCGGCGGCGGCTTGGGGCGGCTTAGGGCGGCTTAGGGTTTCCCCCCGGGGCTGGGCCTCGGCTTATAAATCCCTCCCAGGCCAGTGTCCAGGTCGGACACGGCCCGTTAAGTCGGTTCGCATTTTTTTTAAATTATTTCGCTCGGAAGAAAAATAAAAAGAAATACTAAATGGACTCCAAAAATTCCGAAATAAATTTTCACGGACTTCTAAAATCAAGCCGCACAAGGTGAACATTTATTTGGGACCTAAATGCAACTTTGAAAAACGCACATTTTTCCTAAATTCAAATAAAACACCGAAAAACTCTGAAATAAAATCTTATTTGATTTTATTATTAAATCCTCAATATTTCTTTATTTTGGGAAAGTCATTTTATTCCCTCTCTCATATTTTTGTAATAGAAATAATTGATGATAAAATAAATAAAATCAAATGATCCTATTCCCAAAATTTGAGAAAACTCAAATATGAAAATAACGAAATCCCCAACTCTCTCCGTGGGTCATTGAGTTGCGTAGAATTTCTAGGATCAACCAAAATGCAAAATAAAATATGATATGCATGATGATCTAATGCATAACATTCCAAATTGAAAATTTGGGATGTTACAGATATCAATGAGTCTCTCAAAGCCATGAGAATTTCCATTGATGAGTGCAAAGAAAGAACCGATAGGATGCGTGTTAAGAAAGATTGATTTGTGAAAGTGTGTTCTTCTAGTTTTCATGACAATAAATATGAAGATCTAAAAGTGATTGATGTGTCCCCTATTAAATCCTTGTTTTGCAATATGAATCTTGATAATGATGGGACTGGAGATGGGTCAACTTTAGTTAGAAGGCGTCCCGAAAATTCGGAGTTTTTAGATCTTGATGCAAAAATTGGTAAAAGTGGGATTGAAGAGGTTAAAACTTTAAATAGAAATTAACCCACTATCTTGGATTTCAAGGAATTTAATTATGATAATTTCTCTTTGATAGATTGTATATCCTTGTTGTAATCCGTGCTAAATTCTCCTCATGCTTATAGTCAAAATAAAGCTTTTACTAAACATATCATTGATGCTTTGATGCAATCTTATGAAGAAAAACTTGAGTTGGAAGTTTCTATCCCTAGAAAACTTTATGATGAGTGGGAACCTACTATTAAAATAAAAATTAAAGATCATGAATGCTATGCTTTGTGTGATTTGGGTGCTAGTGTTTTCACGATCCCAAAAAACTTTGTGTGATTTGCTAGGTTTCCGTGAATTTGATGATTGTTCTTTAAAATTGCACCTTGTGGATTCCACTATTAAGAAACCTATGGGAAAAATTAATGATGTTCTTATTGTTGAAAATAGTAATTATGTTCCCATAGATTTCATTGTTCTTGATATAGATTGCAATCCTTCATGTCCTATTATCCTTGGTAGACCTTTCATTAGAACGATTGGTGCAATTATTGATATGAAGGAAGGGAATATTAGATTCCAATATTCGTTAAGGAAAGGCATGGAAAACTTCCCTAGAAAGAAAATTAAATTAGCATATGAATCTATTATGAGAGCCACTTATGGATTGCCTACCAAAGATGGCAATACCTAGATCTATCCTCGCTTTTATGCCTAGCTAGGGGAGTTAAACGATAGCGCTTGTTGGGAGGCAACCCAATTTTATTTTTATTCCTTGCTTTTTTTTCTTGTTTAGTAATAAATAATTTATCTAGCCTCTGTTTTGGTTGTGTTTTTTGTGTTTAATTAGTGTTTGTGCCAAGTAGAATCGTTGGGAAGACTTGGGGAAGGTCTTTTTGACCTTGCTGTAAAAAACAGGAACTTTAGCGCTCACGAGAATTGCTGCCATTTTTATTGGAGAGTGCTATTTAGTTAAATATTTTTGAAGATGATTAATAGATAAATTCCTCACGTCCAGCAATTTATTTTAGAATTTTTGGGGTTCCAGAAGTTTGCGTTAGTTACAGATTACTACAGACTGTTCTATTTTTGAGAGATTCTGTTTTTCGTGTGTTGTTTGCCTATTTTGATGAATCTATGGCTAGTAATGGAGTTTAAAAACCATATAGAAGTTGGAATAGAGTAGGTTTAACACAAATATAAATAAATTATGAGTTTATTACAGTACCTTGATGTGGTGTTTTGTTTTCTTTCGCTAACGGAGCTCACGAGATTTTCTGTTAAGTTTTGTGTTGTGAAGTTTCCAAGTTTTGGGTAAAGATTTGATGGATTATGGAACAAGGAGTGGAAAGAGCCTAAGCTTGGGGATGCCCAAGGCACCCCAAGGTAAAATCCAAATACACCAAAAAGCCTAAGCTTGGGGATGCCCCGGAAGGCATCCCCTCTTTTGTCTTCGTTCATCGGTAACTTTACTTGGAGCTATATTTTTATTCACCACATGATATGTGTTTTGCTTGGAGCGTCTTGTATGATTTGAGTCTTTGATTTTTAATTTAACACAATCATCCTTGTTGTACACACCTTTTGAGAGAGACACACATGAATCAGAATTTATTAGAATACTCTATGTGCTTCACTTATATCTTGTGAGCTATATAGTTTTTGCTCTAGTGCTTCACTTATATCTTTTAGAGCACGGTGGCAATTTTATTTTATAGAAATAATTGATCTCTCATTCTTCACTTATATTACTTTGAGAGTCCTTTAGAACAGTGTGGTAATTTTATTTTAGGCATAATAAAAACTTTCATACAAGTGCATTGAATACTATGAGAAGTTTGATACTTGATAATTGTTTTGACATATGGAGATGGTGATATTAGATTCATGCTACTTGAGTAGTTGTGAATTTGAGAAATACTTGTGTTGAAGTTTGTGATTCCTGTAGCATGCACGTATGGTCAACCGTTATGTGATGAAGTCGGAGTATGATTTATTTATTGATTGCCTTCCTTATGAGTGGCGGTCGGGGATGAGCGATGGTCTTTTCCTACCAATCTATCCCCCTAGGAGCATGCGCGTAGTACTTTTTCGATAACTAATAGATTTTTGCAATAAGTATGTGAGTTCTTTATGACTAATGTTGAGTCCATGGATTATATGCACTCTCACCCTTCCACATTTGCTAGCCTCTCTATTACCGCGTACTTTTTGTCGGTATCATACACCCACCATATACCTTCCTCAAAACAGCCACCATACCTACCTATTATGGCATTTCCATAGCCATTCCGATATATACTGCCATGCAACTTTCCACCGTTCCGTTTGTTATGACACGCTTCATAATTGTCATATTGCCATGCATGATCATGTAGATGACATCGTATTTGTGGCAAAGCCACCTTTCATAATTTTTCATACATGTCACTCTTGATTCATTATCCCGGTACACCGCTGGAGGCATTCACATAGAGTCATATTTTGTTCTAAGTATTGAGTTGTAATTCTTGTGTTGTAAGTAAAAAGAAGTGTGATGATCATCATTACTAGAGCATTGTCCCAGTGAGGAAAGGATGATGGAGACTATGATTCCCCCACAAGTCGGGATGAGACTCCGGACGAGAAAAAAGAGGCCAAAAGAAAAAAAAGGCCCAAATAATAATAATAATAATGAGAGAAAAAGAGAGAATGGACAATGTTACTATCCTTTTTCCACACTTGTGCTTCAAAGTAGCACCATGATCTTCATGATAGAGAGTCTCCTATGTTGTCACTTTCATAAACTAGTGGGAATTTTACATTATAGAACTTGGCTTGTATATTCCAATGATGGGCTTCCTCAAATTGCCCTAGGTCTTCGTGAGCAAGCAAGTTGGATGCACACCCACTTAGTTTGTTTTGTTGAGCTTTCATACACTTATAGCTCTAGTGCATCCGTTGCATGGCAATCCCTACTCACTCATATTGATATCTATTGATGGGCATCTCCATAGCTCATTGATACGCCTAGTTGATGTGAGACTATCTTCTCCTTTTATCTTCTCCACAACCACCATTCTATTCCACCTATAGTGCTATGTCCATGGCTCACGCTCATGTATTGCGTGAAAGTTGAAAAGGTTTGAGAACATCAAAAGTATGAAACAATTACTTGGCTTGTCATCGGGGTTGTGCATGATTTAATACTTTGTGTGATGAAGATAGAGCACAGCTGGACTATATGATTTTGTAGGGATAACTTTCTTTGGCCATGTTATTTTGAGAAGACATGATTGCTTAGTTAGTATGCTTGAAGTATTATTATTTTCATGTCAATATTAAACTTTTATCTTGAATCTTTCGGATCTGAACATTCATGCCACAATAAAGAAAAATTACATTGAAAAATATGTTAGGAAGCATTCCACATCAAAAAAATTGTTTTTATCATTTACCTACTCGAGGACGAGCAGGAATTAAGCTTGGGGATGCTTGATATGTCTCCAACGTATCTATAATTTTTTATTGTTCCATGCTATTATATATTCTGTTTTGGATGTTTAATGGGCTTATTTATACACTTTTATATTATTTTTGGGACTAACCAATTAAGCGGAGGCCCAGCCCAAATTGTTGTTTTTTTGCCTATTTTAGTTTTTTGCAGAAAAAGAATATCAAACGGAGTCAAAACGGAATGAAACCTTCGGGAGCGTGATTTTTGGAACAAACGTGATCCAGAGGACTTGGAGTGGACGTCAAGCAATCAACGAGGAGGCCACGAGGCAGGGGGCGCGCCTACCCCCTGGGCGCGCCCTCCACCCTCGTGGGCCCCTCGTGGCTCCACCGACCTACTTCTTCCTCCTATATATACCTCCGTACCCTGAAAACATCAGAGGGCACCACGAAAACCTAATTCCACCGCCGCAACCTTCTATACCCATGAGATCCCATCTTGGGGCCTTTTCCGGCGCTCCACCGGAGGGGGCATTGATCACGGAGGTCTTCTACATCAACACCATAGCCCCTCCGATGATGTGTGAGTAGTTTACCTCAGACCTTCGGGTCCATAGTTATTAGCTAGATGGCTTCTTCTCTCTCTTTGGATCTCAATACAAAGTTCTCCTCGATTCTCTTGGAGATCTATTTGATGTAATCTTCTTTTGCGGTGTGTTTGTCGAGATCCGATGAATTGTTGGTTTATGATCAAGATTATCTATGAATAATATTTGAATATTCTTTGAATTCTTTTATGTATGATTGGTTATCTTTGCAAGTCTCTTCGAATTATCAGTTTGGTTTGGCCTACTAGATTGATCTTTCTTGCAATGGGAGAAGTGCTTAGCTTTGGGTTCAATCTTGCGGTGCTCGATCCCAGTGACAGAAAGGGAAATGACACGTATTGTATTGTTGCCATCGAGGATAAAAAGATGGGGTTTATATCATATTGCATGAGCTTATCCCTCTACATCATGTCATCTTGCTTAAAGCGTTACTCCATTCTTATGAACTTAATACTCTAGATGCATGCTGGATAGCGGTCGATGTGTGGAGTAATAGTAGTAGATGCAGGCAGGAGTTGGTCTACTTGTCACGGACGTGATGCCTATATACATGATCATACCTAGATATTCTCATAATTATTCGCTTTTCTATCAATTGCTCGACAGTAATTTGTTCACCCACCGTAATACTTATGCTATCTTGAGAGAAACCACTAGTGAAACCTATGGCCTTGGGTCTATTCTCCATCATATAAGTTTCCAATCTATTTTATTTTGCAATCTTTACTTTCAATTTATATCATAAAAATACCAAAAATATTTATCTTATTATTATTATCTCTATCAGATCTCACTCTTGCAAGTGGCCGTGAAGGGATTGACAACCCCTTTATCGCGTTGGTTGCGAGGTTCTTATTTGTTTGTGTACGTACGAGGTGACTCACGCGTGGTCTCCTACTGGATTGATACATTGGTTCTCAAAAACTGAGGAAAATACTTATGCTGCTTTGTTGCATCACCCTTTCTCTTCAAGGGAAAACCAACGCATGCTCAAGAGGTAGCATATACCCACGCCCACAACTCCTTTGTGTTCTACTCGTGCATATAACATCTACGCATAAACCTGGCTCGGATGCCACTATTGGGGAATGCAGTAATTTCAAAAAAATCCTACCCACACCAAGATCTATCATGGTGATGCATTGCAACCAGAAGGGAAGAGTGTCGTCCACGTACCCTCGTAGACCGTAAGCGGAAGCATTATGACAACGTGGTTGATGTAGTCGTACATCTTCACGATCTGACTGATCCTAGTACCGAAAGTACGACTCCTTCGTGATCTGTACACGTTCAGCTCGGTGACATCCCACGAACTCTCGATCCAGCTGAGTGTCGAGGGAGAGCTTCGTCAGCACGACGGCGTGATGACGGTGATGATGAAGCTACCGGCGCAGGGCTTTGCCTAAGCACTATGACGATATGACCGAGGTGGATTATGGTGGAGGGGGGCACCACACACGGCTAAGGGATCAATGATCAACTTGTGTGTCTATGGGGTGCCCCCAGGCCACGTATATAAAGGATGGAGCGAGGAGGAGGACGGCCATCATAGGGCGCGCCCAAAGTGTGTAGTCCTACTAGGACTCCCTAGTCCTAGCACTACTAGGGAAAACCCTAGCAGTAGCGCGTGTTTAAAGCCTATCAGTAGCGCGGGTTGCAGTGCTACTAGTAAGGCGCTATAGCTAAAGGTTAGCAGTAGCGTGGGTTGGACCATGTTACTGGTATGTCGACTTAGTAGCGGTACTTTGTACTATGAGCGCTACTGGTAATTAGTAGTAGCGCTTCTCCTAGCACGCGCTACTACTATTATTCCGTATTTATTTTTTATTTCATGCTATATTCATACACCTTTATACAAGTTTTCATACCGCAGCAATTTTCAGAATGATTTTACATCATAATGAGTTATTACATCACTAGCAGAAAGAACCGTGGACTAGTTTCAATTGGATGGACATTCACTTGAAACTAATCCACGGTTCTTTCACCCAATGATATAATATATCATCATCATCATCATATCATTAACAACTTATCATCATAATACATCATTGTCATATAACACCTCCTCATGATCATCGTTTTCATCAATGAGACATCACATACAAGTTGGTCACTAGACATAATCACAACTACTCATCATCATCAACTCTCATAAACATATTATACCTCATAGGACCTACTATATTATCTTAGGTAAAATAGCATAAAATAAGATAGACCCTGACTCTCCATTATGGAGAATGGAGATTATCTTGTCTCCAATTCTTGCCTTTCGCACAATGTTGCTTCCAAGAACCTCCTTACGACTGTCCATACATTTTTTTTCCATTCTTTGATTATCATGTGTTCACCGATTTTAGAAACCCGGTATGGACAGCTGAGATTCGTAGGACGACCTGGCTGTATGTTCAAAACATCAAGGCGACCATTCTGATACATCAAATGAGGCACACAATCCATCAGGATTTTCTGTTGAAAAACATAGTAATAACTTTTTAGTTCGCAATGTAGTTCAGTTTTAGAAGTATGCAAAACATGCACAGATGTCGTAATAGTAAAAAATCTTACCAGCATATCTCCATGGAAGTTATCGCGGTTCAACACATGCGCTAGCGGCACGTATTGACCATAATTTGGAGGAGTTCGCTAAAAGGCATTGTAATTCTCAAGATCAGTACAATATGCGACCAGATGACTTTTCTCCTGCTAAGTTAACTCAGAGCCATCGGTGTAGTTGGTTCTGTCTACCATCTTCCGCACATTCTTTGAAGAATGAAAGTAAGCTATCAATGGAAATAAGCTGTCAACTATTTTGAAATAAACAATATATATTACTTAATAACTATGTTTGAGGAACTCACATAGTAGTAGAATTAGAAGCGTATCAACAAGGACCCAAATGTCCAAATTGTCTTGGTCGATGTCAGGATCACCAAGATCCATGGTGACAAACATACCCTCTTGAAAATCATACATCTTGCAAAGTGCTTCCCAACCCGGGCAACCAAAATGGGATACGCTCTCAGAACTGTATAGATTTACCTCAAAATCCATACCATGATGGGTCCTTAGGTTAATTTTCTTTGTTTCATTCCTCTCATGATCTTCAAAACCCGTCCTCTCCAAGACATACCGTCTTGCATGGCATGGGATAAGCTAGTCGAATTGTAAAAGACGAAAATTACACGTTGAAGTACTAGAAGTCGAGCTTAATTACGAAAAAACACTTTGCATCGTAGCTTACCTTATCACAATCGAAGGCCTCCTCGATATTTAATGCTAAAATGCCAACCTTCGTCCAGGTGAGGCCTGTCGTAGAAACCCTGGTCATCGTGGCACCAGTCGCACTCCCCCGGGAGACTTTCATCGTCCGAGTACAACATTTCCTATGTTCATAATTCAAATATTAAACTTGTACAATTAAATATATATACTAAAAAACCTAAATTAGATCATTATTATTCATCACAGGTTGACTATCGATCTGTCGAGTCTATTCTTGAAAACTAAAAAAACCCGGAGAAGAAGGAGAAATGACCCCCACGACAATAGTCAGGATTCTTCGGCCTCGACAGACTTAAAGTCAACCCAAAATATCATTTATCTTTCTAGAAAATGCAGGCCACTCAATATTTCTACATATTCTAGCACAAGTCATGCCAAAATTCACGGAAAATTCCGGCATGACCTTTGCTAAAAGAGGACATATCGAGCGCCTGAAATTTGCCGGAACGGAAATTAATCAACACTCCGACAAAACATAGGCCACTCTGAGGTGTAACCTGAACATGACCGGCCACTTGGGAAACCACATATCCTATTTGAGCAACACAAGATATACATGTTTTTATCTACATCATATCTTATAGGACTCATATTGACATGGAGATTTGGCTGGTCTCACCTCGAGGTTGGAGGGGGTCGGTGACGGGGACGACGGCGGGGATGATGGAGGGGCTCCTTGATTTCTGCAAAAACAAAAACCCTATAAGTTATCACTAATACATCCTGAATAGTATCATACATATAACATCACTAATACAACTAAAACCCTAGCGAACGACGGGTATCGACGACGAGGATGCGGGATAGGCATCATCGACGTCGATGCGGGAATAATTGCTTAAACTAAAAAAATAACAACAAATGTGACATGTTCAACTAGTTCTATTAATTCAACTAGTTCTTACTAAATATAAACTTACTATAAATAGAAATAAACTAGTTCTTTCTAAAAATAAACTAGTTCAACTAGTTATATTGATTTTCTTACTAAAAATACATTAGTTCTATTAATTCAACTAGTTCTTACTAAAACTAAACTAGTTCAACTAGTTTATTAATTTACTTACTAATTATTTTAAACACTTACTAAAAACAGTAAAAAACACATTATACAATAGTAAAAAACTACAGTGAAAAACAGAAGAAAAAAAGATGGAGGGAGGAGGGAAGGGAGGAGGAAGGAGAAAAGAGGAGGGGAAGGAGGCCGGTGGGATCGGAGGAGGGAGGGGTGGGGGAGGGGCAGCCGGAGGAGCAGGGAGGGGGCGGCCGGAGGAGGGAGAGGGGGCAGCCGGAGGAGGAGGAGGAGGGAGAGGGGCAGTGGGAGGACGGCGGCCGGAGGAGGAGGGGGGAGGAGGGAGGAGGGAGTACCTTGGCGAGGAGTAGCGCGGCGGGGGCGGACGACGTACGGGTTCGGCGCGGGCGAGAGTGAGTGAGATGGAGTGAGTGTGAGAGGGTGAACCGCTCCAGGATAAGGTAAGTAAGTAGTAGCGCGTTTCAGAGAAATGCTCTACTACTACGGGTCGTAGCAGTAGCGCTAGTCAGTGGTACGCGCTACTACTAAGTGGGGCTAGCCATCTGCGCCCAGTAAAAATATAGCGACAGCGCGGTTTCGCAGAACGCGCTACTGCTAAAGTAGTAGTAGTAGCGCGGTCTATTTAAAAACGCTACTACTAAGTAGCAGTAGCGCCCTGTTTTATCCAGTGCTACTGCTAAGATGTTGTGTATAAGGTTTTTCCTAGTAGTGTAGTAGGATTCCACCTCCCACATGAAATAGGAAAAGGGGAAGGAAGAATGAGAAGGAAGGAAGGGGGCACCCCCTTTCCCTAGTCCAATTCGGACCACTCCATGGGGAAGGAGCGTGGCCACCCTTGAGGCCTTTCTCTCCTTTCCCGTATGGCCCATTAAGGCACAATACGAATTCCAGTAACTCTCCGGTACTCCGAAAAATACCCGAACCACACAGAACCTTTCCGATGTCCGAATATAGCCTTCCAATATATCGGTCTTTACGTCTCGACCATTTCGAGACTCCTCGTCATGTCCCCGATCTCATCCGGGATTCCGAACAAACTTCGGTCATCAAATCACATAACTCATAATACAAATCGTCACAGAACGATAAGCGTGCGGACCCAACGGAATCGAGAACTATGTATACATGACCTAGACTCATCTCCGGTCAATAACCAATAGCGGAACCTGGATGCTCATAGTGGCTCCTACATATTCTACGAAGATCTTTATCGGTCAAACCGCATAACAACGTACGTCGTTCCCTTTGTCATCGGTATGTTACTTGCCCGAGATTCGATCGTCGGTATCATCATACCTAGTTCAATCTCATTACCGGCAAGTCTCTTTACTCGTTCCGTAATGCATCATCCCGCAACTAACTCATTAGTCACATTGCTTGCAAGGCTTATAGGCATGTGCATTACCGAGAGGGCCCAGAGATACCTCTCCGACAATCGGAGTGACAAATCCTAATCTCGATCTATGCCAACTCAACAAACACCATCGGCGACACCTGTAGAGCATCTTTATAATCACCCAGTTACATTGTGACGTTTGATAGCACACTAAGTGTTCCTCCAGTATTCGGGAGTTGCATAATCTCATAGTCATAGGAACATGTATAAGTCATGAAGAAAGCAATAGCAATAAACTAAACGACCATAGTGCTAAGCTAACGGATGGGTCTAGTCCATCACATTATTCTCTAATGATGTGATCCCGTTCATCAAATGACAGCACATGTCCACGGCTAGGAAACTTAACCATCTTTGATTAACGAGCTAGTCAAGTAAAGGCATACTAGGGACTCTCTGTTTGTCTATGTATTCACACATGTACTAAGTTTCCAGTTAATACAATTATAGCATGAATAATAAACATTTATCATGATATAAGGAAATATAAATAACAACTTTATTATTGCCTCTAGGGCATATTTCCTTCAATATCATTTCATTCATCTTTGAGAGGTAACTATAAAGATGGGGGAGGAGTCTACGAAGAAAGACCGTTGTATCACCTGCAGCAACTTCAACCATCCTTTGGTTTGAAGGAATATCATAGGAACTCTATATGATATGATTTTATAGGATTTTTTCCTTTAGAGCCAATTGGTTCATAGGAATAGATTCATATACTCCACATTTCAAAGGAAATAAACATGATATCATTTTTATAGCTTTAGAGCCACTTGGTTCATATGAATGGATTCCTATACTCCCATAATTTCAAAGGAAAATAAACATTAGTGTATATTCAATAGAAAAGTTCCTATGATGTGAACCAAATGACATCTCTTTTCTAATCCCTCCTCATAGGAATTGAGATACATGTCATCTCTAGATTCAAGAGAAAAGTTCCTATGATGTGAACCAAATGACATCTCTTTTCCATTCCCTACTCATAGGAATTGAGATACATGTCATCTCTTTCCCTAAAACTTCCATATATACATCTTCTATTCCTAAATAGCTAGTACAACCCACTAGTAGCTTTTTTCCTAGACATGCAACTATGGCACAAGAACACGTCATGCATGCAAGTCATAAATCACATTGTTTTTTCTACTCTATGCATGCAAGCACCACATCATCAATTTGTGCATGTTACTCATAAGTTATTTCTTGCATTAAATTTTGCATTGACAATGTATGTGCTGGTCACGTGCACACATATGTAGTTCACATTCACATTTTTGTTAGAAATGTCATTCTTTTAACTGCAATTCATTTTTTGTCTTTGTACTCCCTCCGTCTAGGTGTGTAAGTCATCTTCCAAAAACCAAATAATCCCAAAATGCTTTGGCATGGTACATTAACTCCCTCCTTGTTTCTTGTTTCGTGACATATCAACCAATAAGATATGTGGGCCGTGCATGCTTTCCCAAAACATAAGCACTTCTCCTTTGTTCTAGAATCTTCCGTATCATAATTGCCCCAAAAAAATTCTAAATGAATTGCCATTATTTGGTTTTGACTTTATGCTTTACAATGCACAATCCCATGAATCTTAACCTTTTTATAAAACTAATTGAATTTGAATGAGATTAACTATAAGAACTAAACAAACATCTACATCATGCATATATGACTCAAAGCTTTGCATGCTATAGTGTGTATTTATTCATAATTTGGTTTCCAAATCTCATGCGTTCAATGCATGTGTACCTTACTAGTTTTAGGTAGAGTAGCAAATTTCACGCGGTCGTGGGTATATCAAAATGCAGGGCCCATGCATCATTGCCTTTCGGTCGAACCTACGTCCACAATTTTTTGTACGTATATCTCCATTGGACCCCGAACCCAAAATGCTGCCTCGTTCCCGTAAAACTAAGCGGCCCACACATATTAAGGCATCGACCCGAACTCAATCCCTCTCCCGTTTACTACTACGTGGCCCCGCACGCTGTAGTACTCCTACAAACCCTACCGCTGCATGCATCGTCGGTTTTCTTCAAGAGGACGAGGGAGAAGCGGATTTGTAGTGGAGGCGCTTTAAAAAATGGATTTGTAGTGGAGGCCCCCACCCTAGGGTGCCCTAGGTAGCTACCGCACGCATCATTGGTTTGCTCTTTTCTTTATGCTCTTGCGCCCTAGAGTGAAATGATGGTTGCTTCGTCCGTCCAGCTTAATGCGGGAAAGGTGGGGCTTCGTGATTTGACCCCTCATCGCTCATTTACTACTACTGCGGCGCTACGACCGGGGTGCCTGCAAGTCCAACCGCTTGTAGAGACCCGACCTCAGACGGTCAAGTCTCTGTGTATCTGTGCCATCCCTGGATCGGTATGCTGGCACACACAGTACATCAATGTATATATCAAAGTGCAATCACATGTATAAATAACGTAAAACTGATATATACCTCATAAGTCCCAGCGGAAACAAATAATCGGGTGTGGAGTCCCATCAACGCCATCGGCAGGTTGAGTGTAGACCGTAACCCTGTATTGTAACTCTTACTCGTCGAAGAAATATCTGCAACATGATACGTTGCAGCCGTGTAGGTCAGTACATAGAATGTACCGGCAAGATCACAATAAGAGAAAACAAATGATAAACTATACTATATGCAATATGGCTTTGTGGCTCTGTATCTGAGTTTTGTTTGCATAAAAGCTGGTTTTATTTTCCCTACAACAAAGGAATATTAGGAGTCTGTACTACGGAGTTTTCTGTCATGATACCATATCTGTAGCGACCCGACCTCAGACGGTCAAGTCTTTGTGTATCTGTGCCATCCCTGGATCGGTATGCTGGCACACACAGTACATCAATGTATATATCAAAGTGCAATCACATGTATAAATAACGTAAAACTGATATATACCTCATAAGTCCCAGCGGAAACAAATAATCGGGTGTGGAGTCCCATCAATGCCATCAGCAGGTTGAGTGTAGACCATTGTTGGAAATATGCCCTAGAGGCAATAATAAATTGATTATTATTATATTTCCTTGTTCATGATAATCGTTTATTATCCATGCTATAATTGTATTGATAGGAAACTCAGATACATGTGTGGATACATAGACAACACCATGTCCCTAGTGAGCCTCTAGTTGACTAGCTCGTTGATCAATAGATGGTTATGGTTTCCTGACCATGGACATTGGATGTCATTGATAATGGGATCACATCATTAGGAGAATGATGTGATGGACAAGACCCAATCCTAAGCCTAGCACAAAGATCGTGTAGTTCGTATGCTGAAGCTTTTCTAATGTCAAGCATCATTTCCTTAGACCATGAGATTGTGCAACTCCCGGATACCGTAGGAGTGCTTTGGGTGTGCCAAACGTCACAACGTAACTGGGTGGCTATAAAGGTACATTACAGGTATCTCCGAAAGTGTCTGTTGGGTTGGCACGAATCGAGACTGGGATTTGTCACTCCGTGTAAACGGAGAGGTATCTCTGGGCCCACTCGGTAGGACATCATCATAATGTGCACAATGTGATCAAGGAGTTGATCACGGGGTGATGTGTTACGGAACAAGTAAAAGAGACTTGCCGGTAACGAGATTGAACAAGGTATCGGGATACCGACGATCGAATCTCGGGCAAGTGTCATACCGATAGACAAAGGGAATTGTATACGGGATTGATTAAGTCCTTGACATCGTGGTTCATCCGATGAGATCATCGTGGAACATGTGGGAGCCAACATGGGTATCCAGATCCCGCTGTTGGTTATTGACCGGAGAACATCTCGGTCATGTCTGCATGTCTCCCGAACCCGTAGGGTCTACACACTTAAGGTTCGATGATGCTAGG
Source organism: Triticum urartu (assembly GCF_003073215.2). Lineage (NCBI taxonomy): Eukaryota > Viridiplantae > Streptophyta > Magnoliopsida > Poales > Poaceae > Triticum > Triticum urartu. The sequence continues at coordinate 331,166,334 of NC_053026.1, forward strand.
GTTATAAAGGAAGCTTGTATGTGGTTACCGAATGTTGTTCGGAGTCCCGGATGAGATCCCGGACGTCACGAGGAGTTCCGGAATGGTCCGGAGGTAAAGATTTATATATAGGAAGTCCTATTTCGGCCATCGGGACAAGTTTCGGGGTCATCGGTATTGTACCGGGACCACCGGAAGGGTCCCGGGGGCCCACCGGGTGGGGCCACCTATCCCGGAGGGTCCCATGGGCTGAAGTGGGAAGGGATCCAGCCCAAAGTGGGCTGGGGCGCCACTTCCCTTATGGCCCATGCGCCTAGGGTGAAGGGGCAACCCTAAGGAAGAGTCCCAAGGAGGGAAGGCACCTCCTAGGTGCCTTGGGGGGGAGGGAAACCTCCCCTGGCCGCCGCCCCCTAGGAGATTGGATCTCCTAGGGCTGGCGCACCCCCCCCCTTGGGCTCCCTATATATAGTGGGGGTAGGAGGGCCTCTTTAGACACCCCTTATGCCTTTGGTGCAGCCCCTCCCTCTCTCCTAAGTCCTTCTCCTCTCCCGTGGTGCTTGGCGAAGCCCTGCAGGATTGCCACGCTCCTCCACCACCACCACGCCGTTGTGCTGCTGTTGGATGGAGTCTTCCTCAACCTCTTCCTCTCTCCTTGCTGGATCAAGGCATGGGAGACGTCACCGGGCTGTACGTGTGTTGAACGCGGAGGTGCCGTCCGTTCGGCACTTGATCATCGGTGATTTGGATCACGACGAGTACGACTCCATCAACCCCGTTCACTTTAACGCTTCCGCTTAGCGATCTACAAGGGTATGTAGATGCACTCTCCTTCCCCTCATTGCTAGTCTCTCCATAGATTGATCTTGGTGATGCGTAGAAAATTTTGAATTTCTGCTACGTTCCCCAACAACCGTAACCCTGTATCGTAACTCTTACTCGTCGAAGAAATATCTGCAACATGATACATTGCAGCCGTGTAGGTCAGTACATAAAATGTACCGGCAAGATCACAATAAGAGAAAACAAATGATAAACTATACTATATGCAATATGGCTTTGTGGCTCTGTATCTGAGTTTTGTTTGCATAAAAGCTAGTTTTATTTTCCCTACAACAAAGGAATATCAGGAGTCTGTACTACGGAGTTTTCTGTCATGACATGGTTCCGCCAACCGATGTCTCCTACCCAAATCATCATGAGTTGCCCACAATTAAATTATCAGTCCGGTGTTGAGAGTTCCGGGATAGATCCAAGTCCAGAGGCTCAAATTGTCCGTAACCGGGGGCACGGCTAATCGATTAGGTTTTAACCCTCTGCAGAGGTTTGTACACTTTACCCGCAAGATTCGATCCCTCTCTTTACATTCTCGCACTTCAGGGTGTTTGAGAATAAGATGACCGAAACATGGTCTTCCGAAGAGTTCCTCTGACCACTGTCCGGTGCTCATCCAATCCTACCGTAGTTCTACATCTGCTAGCACCATCCCAGCCAGAGTCACCACTAAGGTCAACCAAGCCAGAGCCCATAGTGACTTGCCGTTGCACAAGTAAGCTTTCGGGCATGAAGTATTCTTCTGTCTCTTTGAGTCTGGGTGAAGCTTTCCGCAAGATGTCATGGCGCTTATCCATGCATCCCAGGCAACCACTGGTTTCTCCAGGGTGCCCGTCAACCGTCCTTCACCCAGTAGTGTGTATTGAATTCTTGTCTCGAGTCTCGAAATCTTGAGGAGTCCAGAAGATGCAGTCCTTGCTGGTGCCATCATGAAGTTGTCTCCATTGACGTAGAGTCCTCCTTCTTCACACCACTCTCATGCACTCATACCAAACCCCGTCTACTATAGCGTAGCATTAAAACTATATAACGTCCCGGGCTTGATAACAGGGAGATGGGTTCCTACCTCATGCATTCTACTCAACTACAAGAAATCAATATCACTACTGGCGGGATTATTGAAAAGGTGCTACTACATGCAAATAAAACATAGGTATGAAAAACATGGTCAAAGTGAACTTGCCTGGTAGGTTGATGAAGATAACAACGCTCTCGAAACTAACTTGATAGGACTATTCGCAACTCTCCGATGAAATCTATAATAACAAACACGACATTCGCATAAGAAAGCATTCTAGCAAGCAAATCTAACAATCAAAAGAAAACCCAATAAGAAAAACCCAACACAAAACAAATAGCACATCAAAAGAACTAATAGGGGAAAACTATAAAGAACCTACTAGGAAAACCTTTTGCCTTAACTACAGAAATAGTTTTGTCCTAAGCAAAACTTAACAAAGAAAATACTAAACTAATAAATTAACTTAAAATAAAAAGTAAAACAACTAAGTTAACAGAAAGTATTTTTCATAAAACTTTATTTGCAAAAAGAAACAAATAAAAAGCTTTTATAAAACTCTAACTATGACCTATACAAGTTTCCATACAAAACTAACCAAAAATAAATTTTTTAAAATACGAATAAAATTGTCTACAGTTAAATAACAGAAACAAAACTAAATTTGTCAAAAGTGACAAAAAGAAATAATTTAAAAACAATTAAAACTATAAAAAAGGTTAAAACAAAAGTAGAACTAAAACAGTACTGTTTTGCTAAAAAAACTTAATTTAAAATAAACTAAAATAAATCACTATATGACTCTGGATAGACAAAACAATAACAAAACGGTAGCAAAAAGAATCAATCAAAAATATTTAACAAAACTCAAGATACGGCCAAAATAGTGATTTGAACAAATTTCATCAAACTCAAATTTACACTACTCAATTTGGAATCCAAAGGTACAAACAGAAACTTCAACAAATTTTTAATCTAATGCAAAAAGAATCACTCAATTTGGAACTAAAACATAAAAGTTATAAGCAATATAAAATCAGAACTATTCTGATTTTTAAACAGAAACAGAAATAACAAAAAAAACTAACGGGCGCTACCAGGCCGAATTGGGTGCGATCTGGAACTAAATAGCGCCCATGCGTTTAATAGGCTAATATAGGTCTACAGCTAAACAGAGTAAACCGATCGGCTAAACCGACTAAACCTGAATCGATCTAAACCGAATAAAAACTGAAACAAACCGGAACTAAATCGATCTAACAAAATAAACCAAATTGTTCGATCTAATCTAATCTAATGTGTTGACTACAGATCCGACGGCTGAGGGTGTTCTTGGTGCTTACAGTGAGGGCAGGGGAGCTCCGGCGTGGTCGGCAGCTTCCGGTGTCGACGGTGTGGCGGCTCTGGTGATACTCCGGCGACGGTGACAGCACCAGGTGACGTAGAGGACGACGGCGATCACGGGGGTGGTAGGCGGCGAGCTTGGGGACGACGTAGTCGAGTAGGGCGAGATCGACGGCGGCGGTGATGCTCGGTGATGAAGGGAGCGATGATCCTGGCGGTTGTAGGCGGCGGTGGTGGTGTTCAGGTGATGCGGAGGAGCAAGGGGAGGGGGGGGGGGGTCTGGGGGAGGGGGGGGGTGGTCGGGGTGATGCGGTAGGGCGGCAATGGCGCGGCGGCGGCGCTCTGCTCCGGCGAGCGACGGGCGGCAAGGGAGAGGGGTTCGGGGGTCGGGGAGGGGCGGAATGGGTCGAGGGGAAAAGGGGCATTTATAGGGGAGGGTACTTGGAGGAGAGGGAAGCTTCGGAAGGAAAGGGGAGCAGCGGCGGATCCGGTCGCCGGCGAGAAGGAAAGGGGCGCGGGGAGGAGGAAGGTGATCGCGCGAGACGCGCGAGCGGTCGGTGGGTCCCACGCGCAGAGAGAGGAGGGGAAAGGAAAGAGGGATCGGGTGGGCGAATCCTACGGGATTCGGTCGCGGTTGCGCGCGGCTGGGCCGGCCCGTCTGGTGGGCCGCGGGAGAGAGAGAGGTAGCTGGGCCTGGGATCTTCAGTCGTTTTTTTAAAAAGGTTTTTCCTATTCTTTTTAAACACAGAACAAAAAGAAAGAAATAAACAAACTAAATAATAAATGTATATGGGCATATAATATATCAAAATGACCGCAAAAATAAATCCTACAACATGAACATTTTTACAAAGTGAAATAAAATACAAAAAAATTCTAATAAATAAAAAAGTACTTCTGATGCAATTAAAATTCAAAATAAAACTACTTTAAAATACCAAAATTATTTCAAACTTAATTTTATCCATTTTTCTAATGTAGGGAATCATTTTACCCTATTTTCTATATATTTTAATTTTGGAGAAAATAATTTGAAATAAAACCAAATAACTCGAAATGGTTTTGAATTTTTTTTAAAAAAAATCAAACCATCTTCAAATCTTTCTTCATACTTCCAACTCATATTTCATATGTTTTGAAGAAGTCATTTTATCTTCTCTCATGAAAATCATTGAGTTGCATAAAGTTTATAAATTTGAAATACCTTTAAAATGAAATTCAAAAATCTTTCGAAACCCTTTTTGTTTCTGGAAGAAGTCATATTTTCTTCACTCTAGGGTTGTGGTGATGAAATAAATTTGAATTTCATTGAGATCAAATGCAAGGATGAAAGTTTGGGAAGTCATTTCATTCCCTCTCATTCAACTTTCAAAAAGTTTCCAATTTCACTCAATTTCACACAATCAATCACTCACAATCAAACAAATAATCAAAGTGATTTATTTAATATAACATTCCAAAATTTAGAATTTTGGGGTGTTACACCGCTGCTCCGAACTGTAATTTGGTGCATCGCACGTGGAACAAGATGGTGGATGAGCCACATGTCGGCCAAAGGGGTCATGTTAAGTGTGTCACCATTTCGTGTGCGGACTGATCCTGCTTGAGGCCTCATTCGGTTTGGAGGATTTTCGTAGGAATAACATAGGAACAAGGATTCCGGAGGAAAATTTCCTATATATGCATTCGGTTTATAGGAAATGCATATAGGAATTTCGTAGGAATACTACCCATTTCCTGTGTTTTTGGAGGAAACTACACATCCACTCAAAGCTCATTTTGCGTGTAGGAACGAGGCAAGTCAATTCCTTAGGATGGCAAGTGTGACGCCCCCAATTTGACCGTACACTAATCATACACGCAAACGTGTACGATCAAGATCAGGGACTCACGGGAAGATATCACAACACAACTCTACAAATAAAATAAGTCATACAAGCATCATATTACAAGCCAGGGGCCTCGAAGGCTCGAATACAAGAGCTCGATCATAGACGAGTCAGCGGAAGCAACAATATCTGAGTACAGACATAAGTAAACAAGTTTGCCTTAAGAAGGCTAGCACAAAAACAACATCGATCGAAAAGGCAAGGCCTCCTGCCTGGGAGCCTCCTAACTACTCCTAGTCGTCGTCAGCGGACTGCACGTAGTAGTTGGCACCCTCCGGATAGTAGTAGTCATCAGTGGCGTCGTATGGCTCCTGGGATCCGTCATCTGGTCGCAATAATTGGGTATGGGGGAAAAGAAGTAGCAAAGCAACCGTGAGTACTCATCCAAAGTACTCGCAAGACTTACATCAGATCTAAACTAAGTATGCATCTGTATCAAAGGAATGGGTTGTATCTGTGGACTAAACTGCAGAATGCCAGAAGGGAAGGGGAAAGCCTAGCCTATCGAACACTAGCATCTTCTGGAATCCACCATCTTGCAGCAACAGGAGGGAGTAGAGTAGCACAAAGTCAAGTAGTAGAAGAGTTATCAACCTCGGCCAGAGATCCTTTCTCGACACCCTGCGAGAAAGCAATCCCAGAGCCATACTATCTAGTTATCATCACATATCCAAGTCTCATCTCCATGTCTCATCTCAAGTATTCAGTTCTAGTTGTATCGATCGAGATACAACTCCAAGTGTCTGTTACCGTAGGACAGGCTATCGATAGATGTTTTCTTCCCTACAGGGGTGCACCAACTTACCCACCACGCTCGCTTAACTCTGGCCGGATACACTTTCCTGGGTCATGCTCGGCGTCGGCCAAACAATACGCCGCAACCCGACCTAGGCTTAATAGAGAGGCCAGCACGCCGGACTAAACCTATGCCCCCAGGGGTCATGGGCCATCTCCCCGGGAACTCCTGCACGTTGCGTGGGCGGCCGGTGAGCAGACCTAGCTGCCTCCTTCAACAAGGCAGGTGCTTACGCAGTCCAAACCGGCGCGCGCCGCTCAGTCGCTGATGTCTATTAAGCTTCGGCTGATGTATACGACGCAGAACGCCCATACTATGCCCACGTGATGGTTAGTGCTATCAGGCCAGAGGCCCCTCGGATCAAATATCCAAATCGTAGTGGATTAGGAACGCGCGGTAACGAGCAGAGACTCACGATCGATGTGACCCCGTCGCCCCGTCTCGAGTACTTGCGGCAAGGGCTAAGAATGCCCGGCCACGCCTCGTAAGTATCTCGCGGGCACCTTCCAGGTCAACCAGACTCCACATCACTCACAATTAAGCTCGCGCGGGTACCCCTTAGGGTCGACCCGTCTTTAGTAACATGGCTCAGTGCAAAGTCATAGTAACCATAGTAACTATGTGTTTAACACCAAGGAGAAAACCCGAGGAATCACCCCCGGTGAATTCCACTCGATATAATCATCAAGGTGAACGTAAGAGGATCCACCCTCGAGGTTCACACTTGAGGAGTTGCACGACAGAGCCGTATCGGAAGTGGCTAAGGAGGAAATCACCCTCGATGACCATGACCGAATAGCTACTCTACAGAGGTCTCATCAGGAGTGATGTAAGAGGTTCCACCCTCGGCACTCGATGGTTACTCTACAGAGTCGTACAACTAAGGGGGGTGATGTGTGGTGTCGGGGCCTGGACGTCGATCACGTTGATCGAGTCATCAAACATAAAGCGGGGCAACTAGGACAAGGTGGGGGTCACTGATGGATCACTAACCAACATATACCAAGCAGTTTAGGATAAACAGGTAAGGTATGAAAGTAGGTAACAACAACAGGCTATGCATCAGAGTAGGATCATACAGAAAGCAGTAGCAGTTCTAATGCAAGCATGAGAGGGAAAGGAATGGGCGATATCGGAATGCTCAAGGGGGGTTTGCTTGCCTGGTTGCTCCGGCAAGAGAGAGGGGTCGTCAACACCATAGTCGTACTGGGTAGCAGCGGCATTGGTCTCGGTGTATAGTGAGAGAAGAGGGGGAAGAAAACAATAAATATAATGCAAACAAAGCATCACAAAACATAATGAGGCAATACGCGGTGCTAGGTATACCCTAACGCGATAGGAGGTGATACCGACGAAGGGGGGAAACATCCGGGAAAGTATCCCCGGTGTTTTGCGTTTCCGGACAGATGAACCGGAGGGGGAAAGTTGCGTGTTTGCTATGCTAGGGATGTGTGGCGGACGAACGGGCTATGTATCCGGATTTGTCTCGTCGTTCTGAGCAACTTTCATGTACAAAGTTTTTCCATCCGAGCTACGGTTTATTTTATATGATTTTTCAAAGATTTAATCCATTTTTTCAAATTATTTGTATTTCAAAATTAATAGACAAAATGCTATGGGTACCCAGCCCTGGTACATAGAATGTACACAAAGGCTGACATGTGGGCCAGTGGACCCAGTTGACCAGTCAAACTTTGATTGGTCAACAGGAGGGTGGGGCCTCCTTGTCATTGACTGCTTAGGTTTATCTATTAGTTTATTTAAGTTACTAACTAATTAGTTAGTTAATTAGGCAATTAACTAAGTTAATTAATTAAATTACCAATTAATTAATCTTATTATTATTTTTAGGGCGCTGGGGCCCATATGTCATAGATTAATTAGGAGGGGGAATTAGCACTAATTGGGGGTTATCCCCTAAACTAAATGGGGTCGGGCCCATGGGGTAGTGGCCCAAGCCAGCCATGACCACCAAGAAGTGCTCGATGCCCCCGCAGGCAACGACGGTGGCCCGGGGCGCCGGCGGCCACGTCAGCAAGGAGGAGCGCAGGTGGGAGGCAGCAGGGCGCGCGAGGCGGGTGAGGCCAGCGAGGCCGGCGCGTGGGCGTGTGGCCCTGAGGTCGGGGCATGGCCCAGCGCAGCAGGGGAGAGGCAGTTGGGGCACGGCTGGGCGGCGGTGCCGGAGCTAGCAGCGGCAAGTGCGAGCAGCGGCAGCAGGAGCAGCAGCTACGAGAGCAGGGGCACGGCCCGGGCGGACATACGCGCGCGAGGGCGCGGCCTGGGGCGCGCCCGGTGTGGAAAAGGGCGGCCAGGGGCGCACGGGAGCGGGGCAAGAGCAGCATGCGGGCGCGCATGCGGACGCGGCAAAGATGAGCTCGTGGACGACGACTACGGCACGGATGGAGGGCACAATAAGGGGGAATGGAGGAGGAGCTCACCGCGGTGCGGATGACGAGCTCGGGGGGGCGGAGGTGGACCGGTGTGGCAGCAATCGACGGCGAGATGACGCAGCCATGGCGGAGAAACGATGATGAAGGCGACGATGTGTTGCTTCCCTGCTTGAACCAATTGCACTAGTGGATGGAGAAGTCAACGCCGGAGCTCGTGGACATCACCCTAGGCGTCGGGGAGCACGTAGGCCGCGACAATGCAACGACGGGCGCGGTCACTGCGTGAGTTCTCGAGCTCGTTTTAGAGCAGAGGAGGAGGGGGCGCGATGGGGAAGAGGAGGGGAATAGGAGAGGGCGCCTAGGGTTACTGGGGGTCGCGGGCTTTGGCCTTATACATTAGGGGGGCGTGGGATGGCCGGCGCATGGAGGATCCGGCCATGGACGATGGACAAACGTCCACTGCGACCGGTGAACAGGAAAGAAGAGGACATAGGGAAGTTGGGTTGGGCCTGCACTATTGCCAGCAGGCCCAAGTGCACAGTGTAGGCTTTCCAGTTTTCTTTTCTTATTATGTATTTAAGTTAGCTACTGATTTGCATTTGTTTGACCACCAAATGACTTATGTAAAATATGCAACTGGACTAAACAAATACTAGGTATTATTTAGTACTGCCGCAAAAATATTGGAGTTTGTTTGAATTTATTCAAATTATGTTTGCATTTAAAAGGTTTTGTTAAGTGTTGTTGGGCACTTATTAATTTCCAACAGATTTAACTAAGAGTCAAATGAACTTGGTTTCATCACGTCCATGATCAGGGGGATTTATAGAATAGTGTGAACATTTTAGTTTTACTGATCAAAGAAATAATTTATTTGACTTTATTCTAAATTTGAATTTGAATCGGGTTTGAATCAACGCGAGATTAACGATAGTAATCATAGTGACGTGGCATCATTTGTAGAGGGTTACTGTAGCTTAATTATCCGGACGTCACAGCAAGTGCCATCCTATCAAATTCCTATACTACTCCTAATTCCTACGTTCTGATTTCCTCCAAACCGAACGAGCCCTGAGTTGCTACGCCAACACGACAGGAGAAGCCTACCACTTGGTTTTGCTCCTTGGTGAATCCCGACTATATTGATCTAACTAGCAATGTGCCCGTGCGTTGCAATGCATCCAAAATAGAATAATACATGTTCACAAACTTGAAAGAAAAACACTATAGGTTGGTGTATATTTCACTAAAAATATACTCGTATTAGGTTTCACTCAAAATATATTCCTTGTGGCTGTTTTGATGAGGTGGGGGAGGGATGTGGTTGGTTTCAACATACTAAGGGGTTTCTGCAAATTGGAGCATAGGAGTGGGGTCTTGTTGCAAAAATGCCACGACTTACATCATAGTCGTTAGATGCAGATCTGATGGTTAGAAATGACGGATGGCAGACACACCATCATCACCAACTGAGTCTTTTATGGGAGTAGAGAAAAGATACGTACTGTACTACCCTCTCTGTCTCGGTTTATAGGGCACTCACGTAGTTCTCGGTCATCCATTTGACTAACTAAATATCAGTTATGCTACCTCTTAGAGCACTACGTGGTTTTCCCTTGAAGAGGAAAGGGTGATGCAGTAAAGCAGCGTAAGTATTTCCCTCAGTTTTTGAGAACCAAGGTATCAATCCAGTAGGAGACCACGCGCGAGTCACCTCATACCTACACACACAAATAAGAACCTCGCAACCAACACGATAAAGGGGTTGTCAATCCCTTCTAGGCCACTTGCAAGAGTGAGATCTGATAGAGATGATAATAATAAGATAAATATTTTTGGTATTTTTATGGTATAGATTGAAAGTAAAGATTGCAAAATAAAGTAGATTGGAAACTTGTATGATGGAGAATAGACCCGGGGGCCATAGGTTTCACTAGTGGCTTCTCTCAAGATAGCATAAGTATTACGGTGGGTGAACAAATTACTGTCGAGCAATTGATAGAAAAGCGAATAATTATGAGAATATCTAGGCATGATCATGTATATAGGCATCATGTCCGAGACAAGTAGACCGAAATGATTCTGCATCTACTACTATTACTCCACACATCGACCGCTATCCAGCATGCATCTAGAGTATTAAGTTCATAAGAACAAAGTAATGCCTTAAGCAAGATGACATGATGTAGAGGGCTAAACTCATGCAATATGATATAAACACCATCTTTTTATCCTCGATGGCAATAATACAATACGTGTCGGTTCCCTTTCTGTCACTGGGATCGAGCACCGCAAGATTGAACCCAAAGCTAAGCACTTCTCCCATTGCAAGAAAGATCAATCTAGTAGGCCAAACCAAACTGATAATTCAAAGAGACTTGCAAATATAAACCAATCATACATAAAAGAATTCAGAGAAGATTCAAATATTGTTCATAGATAAACTTGATCATAAACTCACAATTCATCGGATCTCGACAAACACACCGCAAAAGAAGATTACATCGAATAGATCTCCAAGAGAATTGACGAGAACTTTTTATTGAGATCCAAAGAGAGAGAAGAAGCCATCTAGCTACTAGCTATGGACCCGAAGGTCTGAAGTAAACTACTCACACATCATTGGAGGGGCCATGGAGTTGATGTAGAGGCCCTCCGTGATCAATGCCCCCTCCGGCTGAGCTCCGGAAAAGGCCCCAAGATGGGATCTCCTGGGTACAGAAGGTTGCGGCGGTGGAAATAGGGTTTCATGGTGCTCCTGGATGTTTGCGGGGTATATGGATATATATAGGAGGAAGAAGTACATCGGTGGAGCAACGAGGGGCCCATGAGGGTGGAGGGTGCGCCCCCTGCCTCGTGGCCGCCTCGTTGATTGCTTGATGTCCACTCCAAGTCTCCTGGATCACATTTGTTCCAAAAATAACGCTCCTGGAGGTTTCATTCCGTTTGGACTCCATTTGATATTCCTTTTCGGCGAAACTTTAAAATAGGCAAAAAACAGCAATCTGGGCTGGGCCTCTGGTTAATAGGTTAGTCCCAAAAATAATATAAAAGTGTAAAAATAGGCCCATTAACAACCAAAATATATAATATAATAGCATGGAGCAATCAAAAATTATAGATACGTTGGAGACGTATCAAGCATCCCCAAGCTTAATTCATGCTCGTCCTCGAGTAGGTAAATGATAAAATCAGAATCTTTGATGTGGAATGCTTCCTAACATATTTCTCAATGTATTTTTTCTTTATTGTGGCATGAATGTTCGGATCCAAAAGATTCAAGATAAAAGTTTAATATTGGCATAGAAATAATAATACTTCAAGCATAGTAACTAAGCAATCATGTCTTATCAAAATAACATGGCCAAAGAAAGTTATCCCTACAAAATCATATAGTCTGGCTATGCTCTATCTTCATCACACAAAATATTAAATCATACACAACCCCGATGACAAGCCAAGAAATTGTTTCATACTTTTGAAGTTCCCAAACTTTTTCAATCTTCACGCAATATATGAGCGTGAGCCATGGATACAACACTATGGTGGAATAGAATGGTGGTTGTGGAGAAGACAAAAAGGAGAAGATAGTTTCACATCAACTAGGCATATCAACGGGCTATGGAGATGCCCATTAATAGATATCAATGTGAATGAGTAGGGATTATAGATGCACTAGAGCTATAAGTGTATGAAAGCTCAACAAAAGAAACTAAGTGGGTGTGCATCCAACTTGCTTGCTCATGAAGACCTAGGGCAATTTGAGGACGCCCATCATCGGAATATACATGCCAAGTTCTATAATGTAAAATTCCCACTAGTTTATGAAAGTGACAACATAGGAGACTCTCTATCATGAAGATCATGGTGCTACTTTGAAGCACAAGTGTGGTAAAAGGATAGTAACATTCTCCCTTCTCTCTTTTTCTCTCATTTTTTTATTTGGGCCTTCTTTCTTTTTTTGGCCTCTTTTTTTCTTTTTTTCCGTCCGGAGTCTCATCCCGACTTGTGGGGGAATCATAGTCTCCATCATCCTTTCCTCACTTGGGACAATGCTCTAATAATGATGATCATCACACTTGTTTTTTACTTACAACTCAAGAATTACAACTCAATACTTAGAACAAAATACGACTCTATGTGAATGCCTCTGACGGTGTACCGGGATATGCAATGAATCAAGAGTGACATGTATGAAAGACTTATGAACGGTGGCTTTGCCACAAATACGATGTCAACTACATGATCATGCATGGAAATATGACAATGGTGAAGCGTGTCATAACAACGGAACGGTGGAAAGTTGCATGGAAATATATCTTGGAATGGCTATGGAAATGCCATAATAGGTAGGTATGGTGGCTGTTTTCAGGAAGGTATATGGTGGGTTTATGGTACCGGCTAAAGTTGCGCGGTACTAGAGAGGCTAGAAAATGTGGAAGGGCGAGGGTGCGTATAATCCATTGACTCAGCATTATTCATAAAGAACTCACATACTTATTGCAAAAAATTATTAGTTATCGAAACAAAGTACTACGCGCATGCTCCCAGGGGAATAGAATGGTAGCAAAAGACCATCGCTCGTCCTCGACCGCCACTCATAAGGAAGGCCATCAATAAATAAATCATGCTCCGACTTCATCACATAATGGTTCACCATACGTGGATGCTACGGGAATCACAAACTTCAACACAAGTATTTCTCAAATTCACAACTACTCAACTAGCATGACTCTAATATCACCATCTCCATATCTCAAAACAATCATCAAGTATCAACCTTTTCTTAGTATTCAATGCACTTATATGAAAGTTTTTATTATGCCTAAAAGCAAATTTCCATGTTGTTCTAAAGGTCTCTCAAAATAATATAAGTGAAGCATGAGAGATCAATTATTTCTATAATATAGAACCACCGCCGTGCTCTAAAAGATATAAGTGAAGCACTAGAGCAAAAACTATATAGCTCAAAAGATATAAGTGAAGCACATAGAGTATTCTAATAAATTCCAATTCATGTGTGTCTCTCTCAAAAGGTGTGTACAGCAAGGATGATTGTGGTAACTAAAAAGCAAAGACTCAAATCATACAAGACGCTCCAAGCAAAACACATATCATGTGGCGAATAAAAATATAGCTCCGAGTAAGTTACCGATGAACGAAGACAAAAGAGGGGATGCCTTCCGGGGCATCCCCAAGCTTAGGCTTTTTGGTGTCCTTGTATTTTACCTTGGGGTGCCATGGGCATCCCCAAGATTAGGCTATTGCCACTACTTGTTCCATAATCCATCAAATCTTTACCCAAAACTTGAAAACTTCACAACACAAAACTTAACAAGAGAATCTTGTGAGCTCCGTTAGCGGAAGAAAACAAAACACTACTTAAAGGTACTGTAATGAACTCATTCTTTATTTATATTGGTGTTAAACCTACTGTATTTAAACTTCTCTATGGTTTATAAACTATTTTACTAGCCATAGATTCATCAAAATAAGCAAACAACACACGAAAAACAGAATCTGTCAAAAACAGAACAGTCTGTAGTAATCTGTAACTACCGCAAACTTATGGAACCCCAAAAATTCTAGAATAAATTGCTGGACGTGAGGAATTTATCTATTAATCATCTGCAAAAATAATTGACTAAATAGCACTCTCCAATAAAAAATGGCAGTAATTCTCGTGAGCGCTAAATTTTCTGTTTTTTACAGCAAGATCAAAAAGACTTTCCCCAAGTCTTCCCAATGGTTCTACTTGGCACAAACACTAATTAAACACAAAAAACACAACCAAAACAGAGGCTAGATAAATTATTTATTACTAAACTGGATCAAAAAGCAAGGAATAAAAATAAAATTGGGTTGCCTCCCAACAAGCGCTATCGTTTAACGCCCCTAGCTAGGCATAAAAGAGAAGATAGATCTAGGTATTGCCATGATAATGATAAGGTAAATCCCGAAAGCTCATCTCATACTCCCTACGTTCAGCAGCAAGCTTTCTTTGTGGCAAGCAAAAGTAATCAAAAGGGCTAAATTTAATGGGACAAAAGTCCCCAAGATCAAGCTCGGGAGGTGTTGGTTCCTCCTTTGGCCCCTCATATTGCACAATCAGTTCATCATTATAAGCATTCTTTTGGAAAAAAAAGTCACGAGCCTTTGCTCAAGGGAAAAACCTAGCCCATTGTTCTGGATGGCAAAATTATCATTAATTTCAGAGATCCTATTAACAAGAGCATCGGTACGAACCTTTTTTCTAAGGTTTTCATTAAAAGCAACATGATCTAAAGATCGTAAACGCATAATGTCTTCTTGATAGAAAAGGATTGCTTCTATGGGAGGACGGCCAGCATCCACCCTATAATGTGCAAAAATTTCATTGGCTTCTTTTATTATAAATCTGAACTCCTAAGCTAAAAAGATGGTAGCAGCTCGCTTAACAAAAGAATGCTCAATGTTAGAAAATTCTAGGAAAATCCTTTGTATGGAAGGATGCATATGTAAAACTTGTCTTTCAAGTTCAACTATGAGCAAAGATATAGCATATGCGAGACTACTAGTTTTATGAAGGATAGATCCACTCATGGTGGGCAAAGCACCGACACAAGTAAAGAAATCTTGGATAACTCGCTTCCCAATAATATTACCGCTACCAATGCGAAACTTTTTAGTGTGCAAAATAATAGGGTTTTCAAGAGGGTCATCAATAGCATCAAAGTTTTCCAATTATTATCCTTATCAATGATAACCTCCCCAGTTTCAGACATGCTGGCAAAAAATTGCAAAAAGAACGAGCACAGAGAAGGCAGGAAGGGAAGAAAGGCGAACGGAAAAAGAGGGCGAATAAAACGACAAGGGTGAAGTGGGGGAGGAAAACAAGAGGCAAATGGCAAATAATGTAATGCGAACGATAAGAGTTGTGATGGGTACTTGGTATGTCTTGACTTGGCGTAGATCTCCCCGGCAACAGCGCCAGAAATCCTTCTTGCCACCTCTTGAGCACTGCGTTGGTTTTCCCTTGAAGAGGAAAGGGTGATGCAATAAAGCAGCGTAAGTATTTCCCTCAGTCTTTGAGAACCAAGGTACCAATCCAGTAGGAGACCACGCGCGAGTCACCTTGTACCTACACACACAAATAAGAACCTCGCAACCAATGCGATAAAGGGGTTGTCAATCCCTTCTCGGCCACTTTCAAGAGTGAGATCTGATAGATATCATAATAATAAGATAAATATTTTTGGTATTTTTATGATATAGATTGAAAGTAAAGATTGCAAAATAAAGTAGATTGGAAACTTGTATGATGGAGAATAGACCCGGGGCCATAGGTTTCACTAGTGGCTTCTCTCAAGATAGCATAAGTATTACGGTGGGTGAACAAATTACTGTCGAGCAATTGATAGAAAAGCAAATAATTATGATAATATCTAGGCATGGTCATGTATATAGGCAGCATGTCCGAGACAAGTAGACCGAAATGATTCTGCATCTACTACTATTACTCCACACATCGACCGCTATCTAGCATGCATCTAGAGTATTAAGTTCATAATAATAGAGTAACGCCTTAAGCAAGATGACATGGTGTAGAGGGATAAACTCATGCAATGTGATATAAACCCCATCTTTTTATCCACGATGGCAACAATACAATATGTGTCGGTTCCCTTTCTGTCACTAGGATCGAGCACCGCAAGATTGAACCCAAAGCTAAGCACTTCTCCCATTGCAAGAAAGATCAATCTAGTAGGCCAAACCAAACTGATAATTCGAATAGACTTGCAAAGATAAACCAATCATACATAAAAGAATTCAGAGAAGATTCAAATATTGTTCATAGATAAACTTGATCATAAACCCACAGTTCATCGGATCTCGACAAACACACCGCTAAAGAAGATTGCATCGAATAGATCTCCAAGAGAATTGAGGAGAACTTTGTATTGAGATCCAAAGAGAGAGAAGAAGCCATCTAGCTACTAGCTATGGACCCGAAGGTCTGAAGTAAACTACTCACACATCATCGGAGGGGCCATGGAGTTGATGTACAGGCCCTCCATGATCAATGCCCCCTCCGGTGGAGCTCCGAAAAAGGCCCCAAGATGGGATCTCTTGGGTACAGAAGGTTGCGGCGGTGGAAATAGGGTTTCGTGGTGCTCCGGGATGTTTGCGGTGTGTATGGATATATAGGAGGAAGAAGTACGTCAGTGGAGCAACAAGGGGCCCACGAGGGTGGAGGGCGTGCCCAGGGGGGTGGGTGCGCCCCCCTTCCTCGTGGCCGCCTTGTTGATTGCTTGATGTCCACTCCAAGTCTCCTGGATCACGTTTGTTCCAAAAATAACGCTCCCAAAGGTTTCATTCCGTTTGTACTCTGTTTGATATTCCTTCGGCGGAACTCTAAAATAGGCAAAAACAGCAATTTGGGTTGGGCCTCCGGTTAATAGGTTAGTCCCAAAAATAATATAAAAGTGTAAAAATAAGCCCATTAACATCCAAAATATATAATATAATAGCATGGAGCAGTCAAAAATTATAGATACGTTGGAGACGTATCAACTTCCTATGTCACAAAAAGTATATCATTCGATTTTTAAGCAGATGTAGTTTCTAAACATATACTGTTCATCCTATATATAGCCGGTTAAATTCTCAACCTAGAATGACATGCATGTCCTGTAAACCGATACCCAGGAAGTAGTAGAAATGAGATGATTTTACCGACCGATGGGCGAGTGTGACGCCCCCGATTCGATCATACACGCAAATGTGTATGATCAAGATCAAGGGCTCATGGGAAGATATCAGAACACAACTCTACAAATAAAATAAGTCATACAAGCATCATATTACAAGCCAGGGGCCTCGAGGACTCGAATACAAGAGCTCGATCATAGACGAGTCGGCGGAAGCAACAATATCTAAGTACAGACATAAGTTAAACAAGTTTGCCTTAAGAAGGCTAGCACAAACTGGGATACAGATCGAAAGAGGCGCAGGCCTCCTGCCTGGGATCCTCCTAAACTACTCTTGGTCGTCGTCAGCGGGCTACACGTAGTAGTAGGCACCTCCCGAGTAGTAGTAGTCGTCGTCGACACTGGCGTTTGGCTCCTGGGCTCCAACGTTTGGTCGCAGCAATCGAGTATAGAAAAGGGGAAAAGTGGAATACCATGAAGTGAAACAATTATGGACATGTAGAGGGTTGCAAGCTGGCTATCAGTGACTGTTTCTTTGACCGCCAGAAAATGTGCAACTTTAGAAAGCCGGTCAATGACGACAAGAATAGCATCATTACCTTTCTGCGATTTGGGAAATCCAGTGACGAAGTCCATTTCAACATGGTCCCATTTCCATTCAGGAATAGAGATAGGTTGCAGAGCTCCAGCAGGCCTTTGATGCTCTGCTTTGATACGACGGCAAACGTCACACTCAGCAACATATCAAGCAATGTCTTGCTTCATATTAGACCACCAGAATCTCTGACGGATGTCTTGGTACATCTTTGTACTACCAGGATGAATAGACAAAGGCGTATCATGAGCTTCTTTCATAACCTTTTTAGTCTGATCCAGGTTTTTCCTCGAACGTGGTACCACTAGGCGGCCTTTGAAGTACAAGGCACCATCATCGACGATAGTGAAGAATGAGGGTTTTCCTTCTGCTAGATGGCGTTTAATCTTATGGACCTCAGAGTCATAACCTTGAATAGTCTTTATACCATCTAC
Organism: Triticum urartu; assembly: GCF_003073215.2. Taxonomy (NCBI): domain Eukaryota; kingdom Viridiplantae; phylum Streptophyta; class Magnoliopsida; order Poales; family Poaceae; genus Triticum; species Triticum urartu. The sequence continues at coordinate 331,184,300 of NC_053026.1, forward strand.
AAGATCTGGTACGACAGCCAGGGTATTTAGAGAACCCTTAGTAACAACACGAAGATTCATCTTCTGAAACTCTGGGGGAGGGGGAGGCGAGTGCTCCAGGAGGAACAATATGAAGGTTCAGCTTTCTAAATTCTTCGACAAGCGAGGGCTGAACTTTGTGAACCTGGAGGTGGTTGCAGTAAGACTTGCGGCTCAAGGCATCATCCATTACATTAGCCTTGTCGGGGGTATAGGATATACCCACGTCAAAGTCTGCAACAGTCTCCATCCATCTCTGCTAACGGAGGTTCAGATTTGGCTGAGTAAACAGATACTTCAGACTTTGGTGGTCGGTGAAGATCTCGCAACGATTACCGAGAAGGTAATGTCGCCATTGCTTCAGTGCATGAATGACAGCAGCAAGCTCGAGGTCGTGAATTGGGTAGTTTTCTTCGTGAGGGCACAGTTGACGAGAGGCATAAGCAATCACTCTGCGCTCTTGCATTAGGACACAGCCTAATCCTTGACGGGAAACGTCGCAGTAAATGACGAAGTCCTTAGTATCAGGTGGAGCAAGCACTGGGGCAGAAGTCAACTTGTCTTTGAGCGCCTGGAAACTTACCTGACACTTGTCTGTCCATTTGAACTTGACACCCTTATGCAATAGATTAGTCAGAGGCCTAGCAATCTTGGAGAAGTTCTCGACAAATCAACGGCAATAGCTGGCGAGACCGAGAAAACTTCGGACTTGCTTGACATTCTTCGGAGGAGTCCAATCGAGAATAGCCTGAACTCGTTCAGGGTTGATGGCAATACCATCCTTGGATATGACATGCCCAAGATAGGTTACTTCGGGGAGCCAGAATTCACACTTAGAATACTTAGCATACAGTTGATGCTCTCGAAGCTTTTCCAGCACAAGACAAAGATGTTCAGCATGTTCTTCTTTGTTCTTGGAAAATACAAGGATATCATCCAGATAAACCATGACGAACTTGTCGAGGTAATCCATGAATATATAGTTCAGCAGACGAGAGAAGGTGGCGGGAGCATTCATTAAGCCGAATGACATGACGGTGTACTCGTATGATCCATACCGAGTCACGAAGGCGGTCTTTGGGATATCCTCTTCATGAACACGGATCTGGTGGTAACCCAACCTCAAGTCGAGGTTGGAGAACACTAATGAGCCAGCCAGTTGATCATAAAGATCATTGATCCGAGGAAGAGGATATTTATTCCGAATGGTAGCTTGGTTTATAGGACGGTAGTCCTGGACCAATTGGTTTGTCCCATCCTTCTTCTTAACAAAGAGAGAAGGTGCTCCCCAAGGAGAGCAACTTGGGCGAATGAAACCTTTGACAAGAGATTTGCCGATTTCCTCCTTAAGCTCAATGAGTTCATGCGGCGGCATCTTGTAGGGTCGTTTGGCTATAGGGGTGGTGCCGGGTTTCAAGTCGATGATGAATTCGACAGCTCTAGCAGGGGGAATCCCTGGAAGTTCTTCCAGGAAGACGTCTTGTAATTCACAAACGATGGGAATGTTTTCAATGCCCTCGAGTGGTGCAGCGTTCAACGCATTCAAGGCATAAAGTTGTGCCTCGGCGTTCTGAACTAGATGAGCTTGGTAAGCAATTATTTCATCAGAAGGGTGTAGCAGATGGACGACCTTAGTGGCGCAAACTATAGAAGCAGTATGCGCTTTCAACCAATCCATTCCCAGAATGAGGTCGATGCTACAGGACTTCACTACGATGGGAGAGGCAAGGAATTCCAGTCCTTCGATTTCAACGGGGACGTCGTTGCAAATCATGGAGGTCCGACATTGGCCCGCGGGAGTGTGTACTAATTGCGAAGTGTTCATGTCCTCGCTTTTAATGCCATGCATGAATGCAAAATCCTCTGATATGAATGAATGTGATGCACCTATATCAAATAAAACATATGCTGGTGCTAAATTTACGAGGAGTGTACCCATCACGGTAGCGGGCTGGTGTAGAACTTCATTGAGATCAACGTGGTTGGCATGAACATGACCATAAGACTTGGCATTGTTGTTGCGGGGCTGGTTGCTTCCACGGCCAGTTGCTGGGAGGGCCAGTTGATTCTGGTTCTAGTTGCATTCCCTAGCACGGTGCCCTGGTTGACCACACCTGAAGCACAAACCATTATTGGAAGTGGGAACAGGAGCTTGGGGTGGTGGAGCTGGAAGCCTTGGCTGCCTAGTTGGAGGAGTAGGCAGACGTGGTGCAGCATAGGACTGCCTTGGAGCAGGTGCAGTTGGCTGGTACATGTTGTTGGGAATCCATATCATACGCTTCTGCGAGGACGGGCCCGAAGATGAGCCCGTGTCACGGTTGCGCCTGTGAGAGCTCTGGTGTTCCTGCAGACCAGTTTCGACATTGATGGCCTTGTTCACCAAGGTGGCGAAATCAGCAAAGGCATGCACTAGAAGTGCGAGCTTGATGTCAGCTTGAAGGCCATCATAGAACTTCTCCTGTCTGCGTGCATCAGTTGCAATGTCTTCTTCAGCATAGCGGGACAAGTCAATAAACTCCCGCTGATAAGCTTCAACAGTTTTGTTGCCTTGAGTGAGGTTGCGGAACTCACGCTTCTTACGATCCATGACTCCCTGAGGAATGAAGCGAGCACGGGAGGCAGCTTGGAAGTCTGGCCAGGTGATGATTGTTCCAACTGGCAGAGTACGCCTGTGGCTGTCCTACCATTGAGCAACGGGTCCCTTCAAGAAGAAGGAAGCAAAGGTGACATAGCTGGAAGGGGCTACATCAGCAGACTCCATCTCGTAGGTGATGTCATGGAGCCAGTCATCAACATCCAGAGGCTGAGTTGAGCTGCGGTAAACGGTTGGGTTGAGGCGCATAAAATCCTGCGGAGTCACTTGGGCTGGCTGCTGGTTCATATTGGGGCGAGGAAACTGAGCCATCATATTTTCTATGAATTGGCGGTTCAGCTCTAACTGTTGGATCATACCAGCCATGTACTCAGGCGGTGGTGGGGCATGGCCACCACGACCACGACCACCTGGTCTAACCATCCTGCCAATATATAACAGGGGTAGTTCAGCATTGAGAATTCGCAAGGGCAAAAATCATTCATGATGTAATGAAAGGAACGCGATAGATACTACATAGTAGTTGGCATTTCTTACAAAAGTGATCATGCATAGATTTCGGTACACAGAGTTCAGTACACAGACTAAGAACATCATAGGCGGCACGCAGGCTCGCGGTGAATTCATCTAACACTAACAAGCAAGCCTACATCAGTCCCAGGAGGAACTATGGAGGTAGGTGTAGCCTGACAAGTGGTAGTGACGCGAAGGGAAGACCTCCACGCGAGTAGCCTGGGGTCCGCGGATACTCTGGTGCGGAACCTGATGCGCAGGTGGCAGGAGAGGACCAAGTGCGGGAGAGTAGCCTCCCACATCTGGCCAGTCGACGCCCTAGGGCATCACGGTCCTGGAAGGGTAGATCGCAGAACGCGACAGATCACCAGATCGGACAGAGGGGTGCAACAGTGTCAGAGCATGGTACAGGTGCTGACGGGTGGTGTACAACTCGTGGCAAAGAGCTCGGTTAGCTCTATCCAGCCCATCAGCATGCAAAACCAGGTTCTGATGGTAGAAGGGCTCTCGGGTGACAGTGGAGTAGGCAGCAGTGTAGTATCCCTCCGCACCAACATCGGATGCGATAGCAATGTGCCTGAAGGGGGAGGTGTCCAACTCCTGGTACTCTCCACGAAGACGTGTCAGAGCAGCATAAGTAGCATCGTGGACCGCCATATCGATAGTCACTCCAACACCATGAGTAGTGTGCAGCACGGTAGTGGAGTCATACTCCCGAGAGTAGAGGTGGACGATGGCACGGTACTGCTCCTGGTTGAAGTCCTGGTACTCCTCGTAGACGGTGTACTCAGGGTGCCAACGATAACCCAGATAGGTCATCATCTCAACCAACACAGCAGGTGATCCTGAGGCACCAATGGCCGTCGTGTGGCGCACGACCTGTCTCGTGGGTTCCATCTGAAAACAAAGATGTTTTCACAGGAGTCAAATGACAATGTGGATAATGTTCAAATACTACTCTAGAGAATAACTAGGGCTTATCCAACTTTGGGGTGAACGTGGTCACAAGATCCTAATGTTAAAACTAGTAAAATCGTTTAACCCGAGTAGAAGAGAGTTCAGAGTCCTAGAGTAAGGATCGAGGAGTAAAAGATACTAATACCACCCAGATGGCGACGTGGGCCCGTAAGGCACACAGCCATGTTAGTAAAAGTTTTTGTGATGTCTAGACCCGACTTCGGCCAAGGAGTGTGGAAGGGGGATTCCTACAGGCAGTCGGCTCTGATACCAACTTGTGACGCCCCCGATTCGATCGTACACTAATCATACACGCAAATGTGTACGATCAAGATCAGGGACTCACGGGAAGATATCACAACACAACTCTACAAATAAAATAAGTCATACAAACATCATATTACAAGCCAGGGGCCTCGAGGGCTCGAATACAAGAGCTCGGTCATAGACGAGTCAGCGGAAGCAACAATATCTGAGTACAGACATAAGTTAAACAAGTTTGCCTTAAGAAGGCTAGCACAAACTGGAATACAAATCGAAAGAGGCGCAGGCCTCCTGCCTGGGATCCTCCTAAACTACTCCTGGTCGTCATCAACGGGCTACACGTAGTAGTAGGCACCTCCCGAGTAGTAGTAGTCGTCGTCGATAGTGGAGTCTGGCTCCTGGGCTCCAACGTCTGGTCGCAGCAATCGAGTATAGAAAGGGGGAAAAGAGGGAGCAAAGCAACCGTGAGTACTCATCCAAAGTACTCGCAAGCAAGGAGCTACACTACATATGTAAGCATTGGTATCAAATGGAATAAGGGTATCATATGTGGACTGAACTGCAGAATGCCGGAATAAGAGGGGGATAGCTAGTCCTTTCGAAGACTAGGCTTCTGGTAACCTCCATCTTGCAGCAGGAGAAGAGAGTAGATGGTAAGTTCACCAAGTAACATCGCATAGCATAATCCTAACCGATGATCCTCCCCTCGTCGCCCTGTGAGAGAGCAATCACCGGTTGTATCTGGCACTTGGAAGGGTGTGTTTTATTAAGTATCCGGTTCTGGTTGTCATAAGGTCAAGTACAACTCCAAGTCGTCCTGTTACCGAAGATCACGGCTATTCGAATAGATTAACTTCCCTGCAGGGTTGCACCACATAACCCAACACGCTCGATCCCATTTGGCCGAACACACTTTCCTGGGTCATGCCCGGCCTCAGAAGATCAACACGTCGTAGCCCTACCTAGGCACAACAAAGAGGTCAGCATGCCGGTCTAAATCCTATGGCGCAGGGGTCTGGGCCCATCGCCCATTGCACACCTGCACGTTGCGAGGGCGGCCGGAAGCAGACCTAGCCTAGCAGGCGTTCCAGTCCAATCCGGCGCGCGTCGCTCAGTCACTAACGTCACGAAGGGTTCAGCTGATACCACGACGTCGAGTGCCCATAACTGTGCCCACGTAGATGGTTAGTGCGTATAGGCCAGTGGCCAGACTCAGATCAAATACCAAGATCTCGTTAAACGTGTTATCTTGAAATAACCGCGAACGCCAACCAGGGCCAGGCCCACCTCTCTCCTAGGTGGTCTCAACCTGCCCTGTCGCTTCGCCACAAAGATCCACACAGAGGGCCGTTGGGACAAAGGTCCTTTCAGCCCCCAATCCGTGAATCACTCGCGGGTGCTCCACGAGTCGACCCGACTTTAGTCACCACATGTATCATGTATAAAGTATATAGTATATACCCATGATCACCTCCCGAGTGATCACGGCCCGATAGTATAGCACGGCAGACGGACAATAATGTAGGGCCACTGATGATAAACTAGCATCCTATACTAAGCATTAGGATTGCAGGTAAAGGTAACAACAGTAGTAGCAAGGACAGGCTATGCATCAGGATAGGATTAACGGAAAGCAGTAACATGCTACACTACTCAAATGCAAGCAGTATAGAGGAGAGTAGGCGATATCTGGTGATCAAGGGGGGCTTTCCTGGTTGCTCTGGCAAGAGAGAGGGGTCGTCAACACCGTAGTTGTACTAGGTAGCAGCGGCGTCGGTCTCGGTGTCTAGCGAGAGAAGAGGGGGAAGAAACAATAAATATAATGCAAACAAAAGCATGACGATGCATCACATGACAAAGCGTGATGCTAGGTGTGCCCTAACGTGGTACGAGGTGGTACCGGTGAAGGGGGAAAACCTCTGGGAAAGTATTCCCGGTGTTTCGCGTTTTCGGACAGATGAACCGGAGGGGGAAAGTTGCGTGGTTGCTATGCTAGGGATGCGTGGTGGACGAACGGGCTGCGTATCCGGATCCGTCTCGTCGTTCTGAGAAACTTTCATGTTGAAAATAATTTAATCCGAGTTACAGATTAAAAGATACGATTTTCTAAAGATTTTATTAATTTCTGGAATTTAATTAATTACTTAATTTAGTTCGAAATTGGATTTATGACATCAGCATGATGTCATGCCGACGTCAGCAGTCAACAAGGGTTGACTGGGTCAAACTGACGCATGGGTCCAGTGAGACCCACCTGTCATACTCTCTTAGGTTAATTAGGGTTTAGTTAATTGATTAGGTTAATCTAATCATGATTAATTAGTTTAATTAATTAATTAAGATTAATGAAGTCAATTAATTAATTAATTTTATTTATTATTATATTTTTAATCCCTTTTTAAAAAAAGTTCTCTGGCCGTGGAGCCCCTCTGTCAATGGCTAAGAGGCCTTAGCGGGCACTAGGTGCAAGAGGGTGCGGGCGTAACCCGTAGCCCGATTGGGCGCTCCTACGGGCACCAGCCCGAACGGGCGAAGATGGTCGTCGGTGAACGGGCGGGGGCATTCGGGGCCGTCCCACGGGCGACCGCAGCGAGCAAAGAAGACATGGGCGCGCGGCATGCGGGGCTGAGGCGGCGGTCGGAGCAGGGCAACGCTCGACGGCGGGCACGGGGGGGCAGCGGTCGGCGGCGGGTGTTCTGAGCGGTGGACGGCGCGGCGAGGCGCGGACGGCAGCACCAGTCAGCAGCGGCAGTGGGAGGCACCACGCGACCGGAACGACGCGCGGGCGCGGCAGCAGCAGGGCGGCGGTGGCGGAGCAGAGCCGCGGCAGCGGAGCGGCACGGCAGAGCAGAGGCGAGGCTGCGAGCGAGTGCGGGCACGCGAGTGCGGTCGACGGGCGCGCGGGGATAGGGGAGAGAGGGGAGGCGCGGGGTGCGGGCGCATGCGCGGTTCAGCGCGGCCAGGAGCAGGGAGTCGGCCACGGCGCGGGCGCAGCGTGTGCGGGCACGATGTCGCCGGCGAGCGCGTGCACGGGACAAGGCGGAGGAGAAGAATGGGGGCTCACGGGGGGTTCGTAGGGCTCGGGCAATGGTGGTTGGGGAGGACGACGGCGACGATCCGGCAGAGAGGAAGCAGGTCGGTGAGGTCCAGGTGGGGGGGCGCTGGCATGGTGGCGACGGCGGGGTTTGATCCGGGCGGCGGCGTCGGGGACGGCGTCGGTGGCCTCCCTCCTCGATCCCGACCCAATCCGGGAGAGGGGGAGATGGGAGAGTGGGGCGTGTCGGTGGGGGTCTGGGTAGTTGGGGGTTAAGGAGTGAGGGGGGTAGCCTGGGCTTGGCCTGGTTGGCCCCTGTTGGGCCGGTGGCCTGCTGGGTTTTCTCTTTTTTTGTTAGTTTGTTTTCTCTTTTGTATTTTCTTTCTTTTCTTTCTTTTCCTTTTCTATTTTATTTAATTTAGGGTATTTAGGTACTTTAGAAAATTGTGTCTTCTACACCATAATTACATATACAATTTATGGCACCGCCCGAACATTTTTGTTTTAACTTTTGAAAATTTTATTATTTAACTTTATTTTAAATTTGAATTTGACTCGGTTTTGAACTAACGGTAGATTAGCAACAGTAACCATGGTGGCGTGGCACCATTAGCGTGGATTTACTGTAGCTTGATTACCCGGGCGTTACAGCGAGGGAGCATGGCCTGTCATGCGGTCCCACGTGTCATGATGTACCAAGGCGATGCGCGTGTCCCTCTCGAGGCAGAACAATGGCAGAAGCAATACTACGTGGTTTTCTTGAAGGAGATGATGGCGAAGCGAAGTGTGAAATAATGGTTGCTTCGTCCGTCTGGGAAGGTACGGCATTGTGATTTGACGTCTCATTGCTCGTTACTACTACTGGGGCGGTACGACTGGGGTGCGTCCCCCTTGCTGTTCTGCACTATTATTTGGTGCATGACACGTCGACCCGGTTGCTATATGTCCCACATGCCGGTGAGAGGAAGTACAGAATTCATGAAAGCAAGCGTCGACGAAGGAGTACAAGACACGACTTGGTTTTTGCTGCTTCGCGTGATCCATCGATACAAACCCGGACTAAAAAGGCTAGGGCGGGTCTTTTCCCACGCGGCAGCTAGGGGAGTTTGGCATATTTTATTCGAGGCAACGAGGTAGGAAGGGAAACAAATAAATAAAGGTTGAGCGACTTAGTTTTGGGAAAATCTGATTTACGGAGTACGTACCCACTATGGAGGTAGTATACTACTTACTACTCCCTCCTTTTTGGTTTATAGGGCTCGTCTAAAAAAATTGTTTTTCTGTTTTATAAGTCTCAATTCTACTAGTAGTAGTAGTACCATCACATGTTGGATTTCGAGGTGCGTTAAATCACCCGATGCAAGCATTGTCAAGAGAAAACTCACCAATGCATGTAGAAGTTCATGGAAATTTAGTGGTCATGCATGCATTCGCTCTAATTAATGCCTCGGTAAACATAACTCTTGAGAAAAACGAGCGTACATTACTTGTGCAAACTACAAAATTAATTCCACCACTCACCTTCTACCTTGGTTGGAGAGATTTTGAAATTGAGCCATAAACTGGCAAGGAGGGCGTAGTAACATAGCATAGGGTAGCTTGCTGCACCACGGACTCCAAGGAAATTGTTGTAGTAGTACTACTCCTATATACTACTCCAAGGAACTTGATCCATAAACTAGAAAGGAGGGAGTACTACTAAAAGACATACTCCAAACAATATGATAATCTCTCTAACCAAGGTAGGGACGAGGAGTAAACGGAGGGAGTAGTAAAATTTTCTCCTTGTCCTGCGAGCCACCGCGCGCGTGGGCGAGGGAGCGAGAGTAGGCGTAGTAAGCAAGCTTCATCCCGTCCTGCGAGCCACCGCGTCCGTGGGCGGGGGAGACGACGTAGTAAGCAAGCTTCTCCTCGTTCTATGAGTTGACGGGACACATCAAAAGTAATACTTACGTACAGAGCATCTTGAGTGTACAGAATCTTGCCTCTAAGGTAGGCCCCATATGACGCATCAAGTCGCAATTTGTTTGTTCAGCCGTGGTAGACGATCCTCCATCAAGTGGACAACCAGTACATGTGTCAAATTACCATGTGGGCTGCCTTTTCGTACAGAAATGAGCTCCACCGTGTACCTACGCGGGTGTGGCTGGGAAAGAGACGGGAGTACGTGCGCCATGCGTGCACCTCTTCTCTTCATGCAGGTCCCCCGCCTATGTGTGTGTGAGAGAGAGAGATACAAACCTAGACATAATGCACCGTCCATCCCCATGCCTCCGCCCAGTCCGACCACTAGTCACCACCATGCCCCACTCCTCCTCACCTTATTTCTCATCTTTCTCGAGATATCATTTTTTCGATGAAATTCTCAAGATACCATTTTTTCGATAAAATTCTCGAGATATCATTAGTTTTTACACATGGGATTACTCCTGCATGGGTCAATCACAACAGGTGTTTTGTAAAAAAATGCATCTTGATGTTCCGTGCAATGCACGGGCATCTTGCTAGTCCATGAAAACAACACATGGCAAAATTTCACGGCGAACGAGGGATTTGAATCTGCTGAGGGGTGGTTTTTGGATTTTGCCCGGGGTAGCCAAAATATTGGCGACCCTTTTGTCCACAGGTGTCTTTGCCACCGATGAATGAGGAATGGCTCGGGTGCTCATGCATCCTCCAACACGCACGTTGGAGACAAGCTCGCACGAGCTGTGCTTTTTTTCCCACCACGCCGCCCGAGCCGGCCGCAGACCGACCGGCGACCCGCATATTACGCCATCCAACTGTAGTCGCACACATTCTGACAACAACTCAACCAACCGGACGAAATTCATGCAAACATGACGATATTTCTCATAAACAATGACAGAATTCATATAAAATACCGGATTTTCATACAAACATGACGGATTTCATTACATTCAAATCAACTAAGCGGTGCTAGTTCTGGACAGCACATGTATATAATACCTAGCCTAAATGGTCGCCCACCGATCCATTTGTGTTCCTCATGTCCGGCAGCACGATCACCGGATTGTCGGGAGCCCCAGAGGTATATGCTTCAGCGCAAAGGACGGCTCGTTTCCCCGCTGCCCAACTGATATGGTTGGTTGATGCCCAAGATGATGGTGGAAGGGGGCTTATCCGCTTCAGTGGAGCCCATGCAGGGTCGATGAAGGTCCTCGCAACAAAAGGATCCGGCAAGACACCTATTGTGTACGCCGGCGCCGCCTCCGCGGTGGCCTTCATGGGACCCAAGCGGCGGCGGCCTCCCGTCTTCTACTTCTCCTCGATGATGGCGGTGGATGCGGAGGCGTTGGCCACCGACTCGTCGCTCTCTGCGCACCCGGCTTCTGTCTCTGCTTGCATGGCGCGGCCGCCGGCATGGAAGTCTCGCGGCCACAGAAATGGGAGACGCGATCGAAGACACGGGAGGTGTGGTACGAGGCGGCGGCGTGGACGGCAGCGACGACACCCGTGTGCCGCGCCTCGTCAAGCTGGCCTGGAGCGGCGAGTTGCTGAACCGCGCGCCGGCTTGGGGCAGCAACTGGCTCCGTCGGGCGAGGGGAGGGAGGTGTATCAACGAGCTGCATAGCTCGTATCCGGCGGGCTCTGCGGGCCACCCAGCCGGCTTGGATGCGGGATAACTACTCTTCGTAAGCCATTGTAAGAGTGGACAAAATGGTGAAGGAGGAGATAGGGGAGCGGCGGAGGGTTGCAATTCTTGGCCGGTATTTGGCCTCGCTTAAATAGGATATTAAATATACGACGGACGGGAGGAGCTCGGCCGGTGTTACATTTAATGCTGGCCTGGTCATGAACAGACGTGTGTCCAGAGTGGGTTTCTCGGCTTTCACACGGGTTTCATGGAGGCGTTTGAATGCGTCAAGGAGGCATGTTCAGCCGGGCGTGCATCGAGTCGCGCCCTCGACTCTGACGTACTACACCGCGCAGTTCTTCCACTAATGTGTTGGCTCTTTCGGTACATGGCCTGCATGTCAGTGACCGGACGCAGGCAGCGCACGATAGAGGAACTTTTGGTGGGCCAGGGCGGTCAGAAGCGGGCATTTCATAAACCGATGATTGTTCATTGAGTGTGACGTCATCTATTTCATCTAGATAAGCCTACTATATAATGTAAGAGAATTTTAAAATTTTCATATATACGTTCATAGCCCGTTCGATACGTTGTAATTCATAAAGACCGCTGCAAACATCAATGTTCTTCTTATCACAAATAAGATTGATTAAACCTTGCAAAAAAAGGATTAGATTGATTAATACCCGTAACAATCCATGTCCTTAACAAAGGGTGCATGCACGTATAGGTTGAGCGTGTGTCTTGCGTCATGTAAGGTGTGCATGCAGGCGTGCGAGTGTTGCGTGTGTGCATGTGTACGTTTCAGTGTTGCATGCATGTGTGCGTATGTGCGTGTGTTCATGAGTGCATGTGTACGTGTCAGTGTTGCACGCCTGCATGCGTGCATGTGTTCGTTATGTGTACGTGTCAGTGTTGCACGTCTGCATGCGTGTGTGTGTTCGTGCGAGTGTTGCGTGCGTGCATGTGTACATGCGGTGTGAGGCTACACGTCAGACGACTAACTTTTTCATCTCTAGTCAGTAGATTTTCCAGCCGTTGGATATGAAATCAAGGGCCTACAATTTATCTTCAACCTCCACCCCCTGAGCCGCCAGCCACCGCCGGCCAAACCGACGGCCGCCGCCGCCCGTGGCCGGCCCGCACGGCCACGCCGCCGCGCCCGCCCCGAAATCACTCCCCCCCGTCGGTCCGCCGCCGCCCCAGCCATCCCTCTACGGCCCCCCCCCCGCGCGCTGAGCTTTTTCTCCGGCGATCCCCACGCCACCGCCCAATCACCGCACCCCCCACCGCTGGCGACTGCCAACCAGAGGTCTCATGACTTCGAATCCCCACCGACCACTAATTTATTACCATTTTTGTCCTTCATATATGCGCTGACGGGTGGGCCCTATGGTAATGTGCGCTGCTGAATGTGGACCGTTTGACTGGTCAATTGGTCGTGTCATCAAAAAATTACGGAGCTGTATGGTGAGACAGTGACCGTATGATCACCCTATAATGTATTTTATTAACATAGTACAGACTCAAACTATCATTTCTTTCTTTCATATACGCGCTGACAGGTGGGCCCCACAGTCACGCGCCCCGATGGTGCAACACTAGTTGCGCCACGTGGAACGTTTGACTGGTCAATTGATTGTGTCATCAACAAAATATGGAGTTGTAGGGGTGAGCCAGTAACCGTATAATCACGACATGTATTTTTTTAACACGGTACAGACGCAAGCGCTCATATATAGGCGCAAGCACTCACCGCTATAAGCGCACACACGCAGACCCTGCCCCTATGAGCACCTTCGAGAGAGTGAGCCAGCATATGATCTTGAGATTTTACGAAGTCACCATAGGTGCATCGTAGTCGAGTGGAACGTCTCCTCCCACTGAACGCACATCACCAAAAAAATACTGAAATTAACCCAAGATAAATGCGAGCACCAGGACTTTAACCCTGGTGGGCTCGAGAAACCACTGTCCTCCTAACCATCTAACCACATGTTGGTTAGCACCACACAATGTATGTGCTGACCGTGATGAGCTTATTCTAAAGTCCAGTGACCATATCGTGCTTTCGCTTCAAATATAATGACCGTAAGTGTCGTCGACAAAATACGGAGCACGCATCAAATACAATGTCCGTCAGTGTCATCAACAAAATACGGAGATGTATCGTGAGCTAGATACCGTATGACCACCATGAGAATATATACGGTGACCGTAATGAGCATATTCTGAAGTCCACCGACCGTATAGTGCTTTCGCTTGAAATACAATGACCGTCATGCGTGAATGTGTCATGGGCATGCATACTTTTAGAGGGCCGAGAGATAGTTTGTGTGCGTACGTGAAAGTGGTGTAGAAAGAGAGGGTGTCTGGTGGAGACAAGGAGAGATATGCCCTTCGTTTCTCTTTCCCGTGACTAATATTTTAGGAGAAAATATAAACATTCACAATGCAAAACAAATATTTTTGGATGCACCATGCAATTAACTTTCATGTATAACATTGTACTGTTGTATATGCTTATTTTCTTAGTGGCCGATTGCGTGTGTGGTGTGGTGGGAACATCATTTCTAGTTGGGGTGGGCACATCATTTCTAGTTGTGGTGGGTCAACATGAGGACTCATGGGCCGGTTCCATCCTGCGCCACATAGGTTGGACCGAGACACATTATACGAAGACCCATGTGGAGGACTCGGTATACAACACGAAGCTACCAGAGTCGTGGAGTACTCTATCCCCGCTGGTGATAAGCCGACTATATATGAGTTGTAACCCTAGGCCTCGAGTATGTTATAGAAGCCTCGGGGCTAGTTCGTCGATAGTATACACACACACACACACACAATGACTGGTATTCACATGTACTTTGTACACACCCCTATCACTAATATACAGTACCATGAGTAGGCTTTTTCCTCAACTGCAAGGGTCCGAACTTTGCCTCGTATTACCATCCAAACTAACAGTCAGGGATATCCTACCGAATGATCTGATGGAATCATATCTGCCAACTACTAAGAGAGAGGTGTGTCTGGGGGGGCAATGTGTGTGAGAGAGGCCTAAAGATAATGTGCATGCGAGAGACACATAGGCACATATATGTGCGTATAGAGGGCTAGTAGAGACCGTGCATGTGTATATGTGCACGTGAGAGAAATAACTTTTTCCAACTGAGATTAGTGAAAAGAGTGGTACATAGTAGTCATAAAAAGAGAGAGAGATACAGAGGGAGTGTGTGCGTGAGACACCCCGACACCCCGGGAGAGATTGTGAGCATGTGGAAAAGAGAAATGCTGATGTATATAAAGTGTGTGCACTTATGCGTTAGATAGAGAGAGATATAGCACGTTTTTGAGAATGGGCTGAGGCATAGTGCATCTACGTGTAAAAGGCGGTTCTACGCATTAAATTAAAATATAAATGGCATTATTATTTTTGGATGAGATCATGAATTTTGCAATTTGCATATGAACAAAAATCGGTCTATCAGACACCCATACTCTATTGAATTCTAACATGTGCATGTGTTTATTTCATATTATCAATCCATAGAGTGAGAGCGGTTTGAAATACAGGCAATGCATTGCTTTTGCAATTCATATATAAACATTAATTAGTGCACTCCATGTTGTTAGTGTGAAGCACTTTATACATTCCAAATTGCTAGCTATGAAATAGAATACATGTTGAATTCAACATAAAGGGGGTTTCGAAGATTCAAATTCATAGGAAGTGCATTCATCTATTTGAACCCGAGATAATGGCATTTGTAAATCAGATATAAAAGGGGGCATCGATCTTTGTTGTGCGTTTGAACATGCTATATATTCATATGCATGTCTAACTATTTTTTTGCAACCAAGGAGATTATATCTGGAAACATGCATGAACTGAGGTAAGTTGCATATTTTTTAGTATATACTCGTGTACAATGTATATTCAAATGTACCCCTCCATTCCAAAATAATCGTAGTTTTAGGATTTTCAAGAGTAAAGATTTGTGAAGTTTGACAAATCCTGAAAGTTCAATTCAAGAGAACCGAAAATAATGCTTCTGCTCCCAAATATTGAACGAAGCGCCAAATAAGCCTCTGGTCACCCGAAACCATGCGAGACCAATGTTTGGTGGTAGGACATTATTGTCCTAACTCTGGCACGTGTAGCCTATCGGCCCGATGTCCAAAGGTCTAAACCGGGGTAGGTTTGTAAATTCATCAAGACGCCATTCTCAACCGCCTCCGAGAAGCATTCATACGTCGTGGGCGCCTAAACACCCATGCGCTTGGCCGAAATCTATCCCGCCCACCATTTGGGACACCTGAGATTACTATCCTACCCCCAACCCATAATATGTCCAACATTTTAGATGGGGCAAAGTTTGTAACTTTCCCCAAATTTCAAACAAGCGCGTCCCAAACCGAAACATTCTTCACCCTTAGTTCCCCCTCCCTCCGTTTCCCCATTCATACTTCATGGGTGCCAAAATGCCCTCTCCACCAGCCATGAAACCCCAGCCTCCTCCGTCCTCCACCCCATCGCGCCCAATCCACCGCCGCCCTCCTCCATCACGCCGGAGCCGGTACCCTGACGTCGTCGTCCAACGCAACCGTAACCGCAACACCCTCAAGGACTTAGCAGCTGAAGCCGAGGCAGAGCTGCCTCCACGACGCCGACGCTGACGTGCGCCATACCAGAACCACTTCGACCACACTGTCCTGTGCCTCACCGCTGCCGCTCCACTATCGCAACCGTCCACCGCACCGGAGTTGTTCCCGCTATGCCGTCGTTCGCCGCCTTGAATCTGGTTCCCCACCGCCGACAGACGGCCACCGCACCACACTCAACAGCTTGGCCATGGGTTCGTCCAAGGCTCCACCGTCCTCCACAACTTCTCGTTTCCAGCGAACCACAAGAAGATCGTTGGAAAAACAGAAGGAGGACACAACACTGCCAGCAGAAAGAGGTACTCCTCTTCCCTTATTCGTGCAAATCTAACGTCTCTGCTCACACCGTATTCATCCCACGAAACAAACTAGTTGAGCGCTTTGTACTGCATCTTCTTCGTGATACTAAATGCACAAGGTTTCCTCCCATTTACTATTTCACCTTTGCTAGAGGTCAGTAGCCCGCCTGGATTTCAATTCAGGGTCAGTCGAATCGCAATCAAAAGAAGTAGCACCCGCTTAGGTGCGCGGAGCACCTAGTCCACATGTTCGCTGGGGAAGCTGCGCATCGGTGTCTATCATAGGGGTGTGGGGCACAGGAGCTGCTTGCGCCCGATCTGGAGGTCGGCGGGGCTTGAAGTGATGGCCGGGACGGTGCCAATCACGGCGGTGCGGTGAGGTCGAGGGGAGGGCGGAGGCAGGGGACTGGGCCGGTGGTCGCTGGCGTTTCGAGGAAGATCGTAACAGTGACTAGCTGGAGGTAGATGAAGACGATCTGCCCGTTCTTTGGACATCGGACGGTGCAGAAAAAATGGACTTACCTATTTGTTTTCAGTCGATTGTTATTTTCATAGGAGCACACCTTGTGGTGTGCTGGAGGAGCATATGCATTTCCCAGCCATCCCTGTGCTCATATTTCAAAATCCTAGAATCTAGTAATTTCGTGTGCCATGCATGTTGTAGATCTATCATGTGTCCCCCGTCATTTATTTCTCACCGACCTGCTATCTGCTACCTTTACACTGTACTACTTGTGCACAGACTTCACCCATACTCACACTATTGTTTTTTTATGCATGGGTATTTCAGACTCTGATGCAGTGTTGATGAATACAAAAAAGAAAAGATAGGAGTCACTCCAGTGTAATTCGAAGATAAGCACTAAGCGTCCCAACGCTCTAAAGGGTGCAGTGCCAGCAGATGGAGATAGTAAATGTAGTTCTGCAGTTAATGATCTCAATTGCCACACACAACCATCCCAGGTGCTTGCTTTAACTTTGCCCTGTCAAATGTGGTTGCATGTTGCATATGGTGTCTAGCTTGTATTGCTTCCAATTTGGTTAAATTGCATCGGCTTACTTTACACATTATACCTTTGATAATGACATGCCTTCCTGTTTTTGATACATACTACATATGTCTATTAACCATGTTCGTACATCAAACTAATGCTCTTTTGTATCCCTCATCAATCACTTATGACGAGACAGTCACCCTAGTGGGTTACTATGAGACGCGCTACTCGTTTAAAGAGTGCAGTGTCATCCTCCCCACATGATTCTCAAGAAACAGCAAGGCTAAATGAAGATAGTCAGCGTAGCTCTCTAGTTGATGACCGCAATTCCCCCACACCACCATCGCAGGTGCTTTCTCTTACTTGGCAGTGTGATATGTGGTTGCATGTTGCATATGGTGTCTACCTTGTAATGCTTCTAATTAGGGTAAATTGCATCTCCTTAGTTAACACACTATACCTGTGAATATGACATGTGTTCCTGTTTTGGTACATATTACGTCTTTCTATTAACCATGTTCTTAATCAAACTACTTTTCTTGTGTATCCCTCATCAATCACTTCTGACAAGACACCTTCAAGTTGACAGTGTAATATTGGTTGCATCTTGCATATCATTTCAAACATGTATTGCCTCTAATTTATTGAAGTGCCACTTATAATGAGACACATCTAACTTGGTAGAGTGATTTTGGTTGGATCTTTCATACGGTGTCTAGATTGCATTGCTTCCAATTTGTTGAAATGCCTTATGCTTAGTGTTTTCCATACATATTCCATCCTCCTACAATGTGGTTGCCATACATAAAAGTTGTGTTCGTCAGTATCATGCATCAACGAATTTGGAAGTGCGAAATTCATTCCTTTTTCTTGTGTGTTTACTTGACAAGGAAAAATCTAAAAGGATGAAGGCACGGAATGATGATGGTCCTTTGGAGCAACCAAAACAGATGATCTCTGCAGATTCTCCTGCTACTCCTACTGCAGTGCAAATTCCAAATCTCATCTCCCCTACTCCACAACCCCAGGTGCTTGCTCTAACATGGCAGTGTGATATCTGGTTGCATGTTGCATATGGTGCCTATCTTGTATTGCTCCTAATTTGTTAAATTGCATCTCCTTAGCTTACACATTATACATGTGAATATGACATGCCTAGAGAAAAATAGGCACATCTAGAATACCAAATGCACGTCATTGGATACATAATGAGTTGTATTTTCAGATTGTACATGTTTGGTATTGTAGATGTAGACAGTTTTCTCTATACACTTGGTCAAAGTAAACAAAGTTTGACTTCCAGAAAAATCTATAGGCACTACATTGTGGAACGGCGGGAGTATTACTTCTAATTTGGTCAGATACATTTGTTAGGCCACCCTTCTAATTTGGCAGAGTGATATTGGTTTCATCTTTCATATGGTTTCTAGCTTGCATTGCTTCTAACTAGTTCAAATACCTTGTGCTTAGTTTACACTTTATACATCATACATGTCAATATGTCATGTCGTCCTGTTTTTCATACATATTCCATCCTCCTATCATGCGTCTGTCTTACATGAAAGTAGTGTTCATCAGTATCATGCATCAATGAGTTCTGAAGAGCAAATTTCATTCCTTTTTCTTATGGGTTTGACTTGACAAGGCAAAATCAAAAAAGAGGAAGGAAAAGAGTAAGGAAGGCGATGATGGTGGTCCTCTGCAGCAACGTAAATGGAGCATCTGTATGGATTCTCCTTGTACTGCTAGTGCATTACAAGTTCCAAGTCTCCGCTCCCCTACTCCACCATCCAAGGTGCTTGCTCTAACTTGGCAGCGTGATATCTGGTTGCATGTTGCATATGGTGTCTAGCTTGTATTGCTCCTAATTAGTGTAAATTGCATTTGGTTAGCTTACACATGATACATGTGAATATGACACGCTTTCCTATTTTTGGTACATAATATATCTGTCTATCACACCATGTTCCTACATGAAACTACTCTTCTTGTGCATCCTGCGTTAGTCACATATGATGGGACACCTTTAAGTTGGCAGTGTGATATTGGTTTGCGTCTTGAATATGATTTCTTGCATGTAGTGCTTCTAGTTTGATGAACTCCACCTATAATGAGACAGTTTTAACTTGGCAAAGTGATATTGGTTGCACCTTCCATATGGTGTCTAGCTTGCAGTGCTTCTAATTTGTTGAAGTGCCTTCTGCTTAGTTACCACATCATAGGTGTGAATATGTCAAGCCGTCTAGTTTTTCATACATATTCCATCCTTGTACCATGACTTTGCCTTTCATCAGAGTAGTGTTCGTCAGTACCATGCATGAATGAGTTCTAAATAACGAATTTTATTCCTTTTTCTTGTCGGTTTGACGTCACAATGCAAAATCAATAAAGCGGAAGGAAATTGGTAAGGCATTGGATGATGGTGGCCCTTCTGAGCAACTAAAACGGAGGGTCTCTACAGATTCTACTCCGCCATCCTCCCAACAATATTCGCAAGACAACGCAAGGCTAGACAGTCAACGTAGTTGTGTAGATGATGAGCACATCTCCCCTACTCCACCATCACAGGTGCTTGCTCTAACTTGGCACTATTATATGTGGTTGCATGTTGCGTATGATGTCTAGCTTGTATTGCTTCTAACTTTGTTGAATTGCATCTTCTTACTTTACACATAATGCCTGTGAATATGACACATGTTCCTGTTTCTAGAACATACGTGTAGATGATGAGCACATCTCCCCTACTCCACCATCACAGGTGCTTGCTCTAACTTGGAACTGTTATATGTGGTTGCGTGTTCCATATGATGTCTAGTTTGTATTGCTTCTGATTTTCTTGAATTGCATCTGCGTAGCTTACAACTTATACCTGCAACGATCACTTGCCCATAAGACACATTTAACTTGGGAGTGTGATGTAGGTTGCATCTTGCATTGTCTTCTAGCTTGTACTGCTTCTAATTTCTTGAAATGGCACTTACAACGAGACACTTTTACCTGATAGTGATATTGGTTACATGTTCATATGGTGCCTAGCTTTCATTTCTTGTAATTTTGTTGAAATGCCTTCTGCTTACTATTTTTCATACACATTCCATCCTCCTATCGTATGTCTGAATATGCAATGTTGTATTTTTTTTGTATATATTTCAACCTCCTATCCTGCGCTTGCCTTACATCAAAGCAGTGTTCGTGTGTATCATGCATCAACCAGTTATGCAGAGCTAATTTTATTCATCTTCTTTTGGTTTTGACTTCATAAGGCAATATCAGAAAATAGGAAGGAAAAGAGTAAGTTAGGGGATGTTGGTGGTCCTCCAGACCGACGCAAACAGAGACTCTCTAGATTTTCCACTGCTACTGCTAATGAAGTTGAAGTCCCAAGTTTACATGATGAGTTCATCTCCCGTACTCCACCATCGTAGGTGTTTGCTCTAAGTTGACAGTGTGGTAATTGGTTTCATGTTGCATATGTTGTCTAGCCTGTATTTCTTCTATTTTGATTAAATTGCACCTGCTGAGTTTATACGCTATACATGTGCATTATGACATGCCTTTCTGTGTCTAGAATACACTGCATCTATCAATCATACCATGTTCTTACATCAAAGTACTGCTGTTGTGTATCCCGCACTAGTCACTCATGATTGGACGCTTTTAACATGGCAGTTTGATAGTGGCTGCATCTTGCATTGGTTTCTACGTTGTACTGCTTCTAATTTTTCGAAATGACACTTTTAACTAGGCAGAGTGATATTGGTTGCAGATTTCATATGGTGTCTAGCTTGCATTACTACTATTTTCTAGAAAATCCTTCTGCTTAGTTTACACATCATAGCTGTGAATATGTCACACCGTCCTGGTTTTCTTACATATTCCATCCTCATACGGTTGTCTTGCATCAAAGTATTGCTTGTCTGTATCATGCATCAATGAGTTCTGAAGAGCGATTTTATTCTTTTGTGTTGTGGGTATGCCTTGACATGGCAAAGTCAAAAAAGAGCAAGGAAAAGAATATAGTAGGGAATGGTGTTACTCGTCGGGTGAAAGGGAAAAGGATCCGCCCTCGAGATTCTGCTGGTACTTATAGTGCAGTAGAAGGTCCAAGTCCACCGGCTAAATGTACAAACACAGTATCACCTGCTCCACCAGTTGCAGCATCCGCTTCAACTGTACCAGCATCTCAACGAGTTGCTCGTTCATTTTCTCCGGAACTGGCCAGTTCCCAAGCTGCATTCGCACCTAACACTACTTTTGAAGCATTGCTAACACAACGGGACTTGGCAAGATCAGATGAACCTCATGAGCATCAACACTAAGATGGTACCTGACCGAGTCAAGTTGCAGTTGCATGCTCCTTTATATGTACTCTCACAGTTTGATGTGCACTAACACTTTCCATATTCGTTGTTGAACTAGCACCACAGCGCAAGCGAAAACAGACATCAGGGATAATGCTTGACAGATTAACAAAATCTAAAGGAGGAATAATGGAGATCCATTTTGAGTCAGGTTTGAAAAGGCCACGTGATGCTACAGAGTCAGCCAAGTTAGTATCAGAGGCAGCCATTGCCATTAGGTGTCATGCACGTATCCTCCCAACGTGGATCCAGTACAGGAATGAGAAAGACAATACCCAGTTTAACACCTTCCTTGACCATTTATCTGTAAGTAATGTTATTCATCACAATTTGTAATATTGTCTTGCTCTGTGCCATACTTTCTAGCTTCCTCCTAATAAGACTAACATTCTTTTTTCAACAGATGAGGTTCAAGTTTGATCCGAAAGATGATGAAACTAAACAAGCATGCACTCATGTTTTCAGTCTGCTCTGCGACAGTATTGGTACCACCTTAGAAAATCTCACTTTGAAGGTAAGGCTAACAATGAAATCGCCCAAACATCTCTAGTGGAATATATTACAGATGAAGACTGGACAGCCCTTGTTAAACACTGGTCTGATCCAAAGTATCAGGTAGGGTATATGTATTTGATCAGACCACATATTGAACTTGTATTTATGTATGCGCCTTACAAGTGTATCTTCTTCTAGGCTAACTGTTCGAAGAACAAGACCAACCATTCTAAAGTGAAATTCCAACAGACAACAGGATCGCGTAGCTATATTGCACACTGCGAGGCTCTTGTAAATAGCTGCTACTTCCTTCTTTTTTCTGTGTCATATTATCGTATCTATATTGACTTGTTCCAAATACAAAGGAAAACCTGTGCGGACAAAAAAGAACCTGAATCGAATGCAGAGCAAATCTTCAAGGATTGCCACACCAGCAAGATGAAGGGCATGAGCACACTAGTTCAGGCCGCTGTTGTAAGTCCTTACTCCTCCTGCCTTTGAATTGATTGGTACTATGATGTGTTCATTTAACTGCTTCATTTGCAACCAATGCCAGTTACTCTGTTCACTTTTATACATAGTTGTCTTAACGTATCATTTCACCTTACATGGTTTAAAAGAGATGAAGGATATTCTTTTGGTCTTGATCTGTAATCTAGTTGTGATGTTCACGTGTGCACTGCTACCTCTTGAGCATGCGTTGGTTTTCCCTTGAAGAGGAAAGGGTGATGCAGCAAAGTAGCGTAAGTATTTCCCTCGGTTTTTGAGAACCAAGGTATCAATCCAGTAGGAGACTACACGCAACTCACCTAGTACATGCACAAACAAACAAGAACCTCGCAACCAACGCGATAAAGGGGTTGTCAATCCCTTCATGGTCACTTACGAAAGTGAGATCTGATAGAGATAATAAGATAAATATTTTTCGTATTTTTTTGTATAGATTGAAAAGTAAAGATTGCAAAATAAGTAGTAAACTAGAATTGTAGACCGGAAACTTATATGATGTAAAGTAGACCCGGGGGCCATAGGTTTCACTAGTGGCTTCTCTCAAGATAGCATATATTACGGTGGGTGAACAAATTACTGCCGAGCAATTGATACAAAATTGCATAGTTATGATGATATCTAGGCATGATCATGAACATAGGCATCACGTCCGTCAAGTAGACCGAACGATTATGCATCTACTACTATTACTCCACACATCGACCACTATCCAGCATGCATCTAGAGTATTAAGTTCATCAGAACAGAGTAACGCATTAGGCAAGATGACATGATGTAGAGGGATAAACTCAAGCAATATGATATAAACCCCATCTTTTTATCCTCGATGGCAACAATACAATACGTGCCTTGCTGCCCCTGCTGTCACTGGGAAAGGACACCGCATGAGCACACCAGTTCAGGCCGCTGTTGTAAGTCCTTACTCCTCCTGCCTTTGAACTGATTGGTACTATGATGTGTTCATTTAACTGCTTCATTTGCAACCAATGCCAGTTACTCTGTTCACTTTTATACATAGTTGTCTTAACGTATCATTTCACCTTACATGGTTTAAAAGAGATGAAGGATATTCTTTTGGTCTTGATCTATAATCTAGTTGTGATGTTCACGTGCGCACTGCTACCTCTTGAGCATGCGTTGGTTTTCCCTTGAAGAGGAAAGGGTGATGCAGCAAAGTAGCGTAAATATTTCCCTCGGTTTTTGAGAACCAAGGTATCAATCCAGTAGGAGACTACACGCAACTCACCTAGTACATGCACAAACAAACAAGAACCTCGCAACCAATGCGATAAAGGGGTTATCAATCCCTTCATGGTCACTTACGAAAGTGAGATCTGATAGAGATAATAAGATAAATATTTTTGGTATTTTTTGTATAGATTGAAAAGTAAAGATTGCAAAATAAGTAGTAAACTAGAATTGTAGACCGGAAACTTATATGATGTAAAGTAGACCCGGGGGCCATAGGTTTCACTAGTGGCTTCTCTCAAGATAGCATATATTACGGTGGGTGAACAAATTACTGCCGAGCAATTGATAGAAAATCGCATAGTTATGATGATATCTAGGCATGATCATGAACATAGGCATCAAGTAGACCGAACGATTATGCATCTACTACTATTACTCCACACATCGACCGCTATCCAGCATGCATCTAGAGTATTAAGTTCATCAGAACCGAGTAACGCATTAGGCAAGATGACATGATGTAGAGGGATAAACTCAAGCAATATTATATAAACCCCATCTTTTTATCCTCGATGGCAACAATACAATACGTGCCTTGCTGCCCCTGCTGTCACTGGGAAAGGACACCGCAAGATTGAGCCCAAAGCTAAGCACTTCTCCCATTGCAAGAAAGATCAATCTAGTAGGCCAAACCAAACTGATAATTCGAAGAGACTTGCAAAGATATCAAATCATGCATATAAGAATTCAAAGAAGAATCAAATATTGTTCATAGATAATCTTAATCATAAACCCACAATTCATCGGATCTCGGCAAACACACCGCAAAAGGAATTCCATCCAATAGATCTCCAAGAACATCGAGGAGAACTTTGTATTGAGATCCAAAGAGAGAGAGGAAGCCATCTAGCTAATAACTATGGACCCGAAGGTCTGTGCTAAACTACTCACACATCATCGGAGAGGCTATGGTGTTGATGTAGAAGCCCTCCGTGATCGAATCCCCCTCCGACAGATCGTCGAAAAAAGTCCCCAGATGGTACCTCACGGGTACAAAAGGTTGCGGCAGTGGAAAAGTGGTTTTGTGGCTCCCCTGGATGTTTTTAGGGTATAAGAGTATATATAGGCGAAAGAAGCAGGTCGGTGGAGCTGTGAGGGGCCCACGAGGGTGGGGGCGCGCCGCCCTACCTCGCGGCCGCCTCGCTGCTTCCTTGACGTCCACTCCAAGTCTCTTGGATTGCGTTTGTTCCAAAAAAGATCCTCGCAAAGTTTTCATTCCATTTGGATTCCGTTTGATATTCCTTTTCTGCGAAATACTGAAATAGGCAAAAAAACAGCAATTTGCACTGGGCTTTCGGTTAATAGATTAGTCCCAAAAATAACATAAAAGTGCATAATAAAGCCCATAAACATCCAAAACAGATAATATAATAGCAAGGAACAATCAAAAATTATAGATACGTTGGAGACGTATCAAGCATCCCCAACCTTAATTCCTGCTCGTCCTCGAGTAGGTAAATGATAAAAACAGAATTTTTGATGTGGAATGCTACCTAACATAATTTTCAATGTATTTTCTCTTTATTGTGGCATGAATGTTTAGATCCGAAAGATTCTAGACAGAAGTTTAATATTGACATAAAAAATAATAATGCCTCAAGCAATGCTAACCAAGCAATCATGTCTTATCAAAATAACATAGCCAAAGAAAGCTTATCCCTACAAAATCATATAGTTTGGCCATGCTTCATTTTCGTCACACAAAATGCTCCCATCATGCACAACCCCGATGACAAGCCAAGCAATTGTTTCATACTTTAGCCTTTTCAAACTTTTTCAACTTTCATGCAATATATGAGGGCGAGCCATGGATATAGCACTATGGGTGGAATAGAATATGATGATGGAGGTTGTGTGAGAAGACAAAAAGGGAGAAAGTCCCACATTAACGCGGCTAATCAATGGGTTATGGAGATGCCCATCAATTGATGTCAATGCAAGGAGTAGGGATTGCCATGCAACAGATGCACTAGAGCTATAAATATATGAAAGCTCAACAAAAGAAACTAAGTGGGTGTGCATCCAACTTGCTTGCTCATGAAGAGCTAGGGCATTTTGAGGAAGCCCATTGTTGGAATATACAAGCCAAGTTCTATAATGAAAAATTCCCACTGGTATATGGAAGTGACAACATAAGAGACTCTCTATCATGAAGATCATGGTGCTACTTTGAAGCACATGTGTGGAAAAAGGATAGTAACATTGCCCCTTCTCTCTTTTTCTCTCATTTTTTGGGGCCTCTTTTTTTATGGCCTTTCTCTCTTTTTTGAAGAACTTTCCTCACATGGGACAATGCTCTAATAATGAAAATCATTACACTTTTATTTACTTACAACTCAAGAATTACAACTCGATACTTAGGACAAAATATGACTCTATGTGAATGCCTCCGACAGTGTACTGGGATATGCAATGAATCAAGAGTGACATGTATGAAAGAATTATGAAGGTGGCTTTGCCACAAATATGATGTCAACTACATGATCATGCAAGGCAATATGACAATGATGGAGCATGTCATAATAAAAGGAACGGTGGAAAGTTGCATGGCAATATATCTCGGAATGGCTATGGAAATGCCATAATAGGTAGGTATGGTGGCTGTTTTGAGGAAGATATAAGGAGGTTTATGTGTGATAGAGCATATCATATCACGGGGTTTGGATGCCCCGGCGAAGTTTGCACCAACTCTCGAGGTATGAAAGGGCAATGCACAGTACCGAAGAGGCTAGCAATGATGGAAGGGTGAGAGTGCGTATAATCCATGGACTCAACATTAGTCATAAAGAACTCACATACTTATTGCAAAAATCTACAAGTCATCAAAACCAAGCAGTACGCACATGCTCCTAGGGGATAGATTGGTAGGAAAATACCATCGCTCGTCCCCGACCGCCACTAATAAGGAAAGCAATCAAAGAACACCCCATGCCTCAAATTTGTCACACAACGTTTACCATACCTGCATGCTACGGGACTTGCCAACTTCAACACAAGTATTTCTCAATTCCATAATTACTCAACTAGCACAACTCTAATATTACCACCTTTATATCTCAAAACAACTATCAAGAATCAAACTTCTCATAATATTTAATGCACTCTATATAACAGTTTTTTATTATACCCATCTTGGATGTCTATCATATTAGGACTAATTTCATAACCAAAGCAAATTACCATGCTATTCTAAAAGACTATTAAAATAATATAAGTGAAGCATGAGAGATCAATAATTTATATAAAATAAAACCACCACCGTGCTCTTAAAAGATATAAGTGAAGCACTAGAGCAAAATTATCTAGCTCAAAAGATAAAAGTGAAGCACATAGAGTATTCTAATAAATTCTGATTCATGTGTGTCTCTCCAAAAAGGTGTGTAAAACAAGGATGATTGTGGTAAACTAAAAATCAAAGACTCAAATCATACAAGACGCTCCAAGAAAAACATATATCATGTGGTGAATAAAAATATAGCCTCAAGTAAAGTTACCGATAGATGAACACGAAAGAGGGGATGCCTTCTGGGGCATCCCAAAGCTTAGGCTTTTGGTTGTCATTGAATTTTACCTTGGGGTTCCTTCGGAATCCCCAATCTTAGGCTCTTGCCACTCCTTGTTCCGAAATCCATCAAATCTTTACCCAAAACCTTGAAAACTTCACAACACAAAACTCAACAGAAAATCTCATGAGCTCCGTTAGTATAAGAAAACAAATCACCACCTCAAGGTACTATAATAAGCTCATTATTTATTTATTTTGGTGTTAAACCTAATGTATTCCAACTTATCCATGGTTCATACCCCCCGATACTAGCCATAGATTCATCAAAATAAGCAAACAACACACGAAAAACAGAATCTGTCAAAAACAGAACAGTCTATAGTAATATGTAGGTTTCGAATACTTATGTAACTCCAAAATTCCTGAGCAATTAGGACATCCTAAATAATTTGTATATTGATCTACTGTAGTTGTAATCAGTATTTTATCGCTCTCTGGTTAGAAATTAAAATTATTCTCGTGAGCGCATACTTTCTATTTTTTCAGCAAGATCAAATAACAATCATCCAAGAAGACCCTAAAGGCTTTACTTGGCACAAACACTAATTAAAACATAGAAAACACAATCATAAAAGAGGATAGATGATTTATTTATTACTAAATAGGAACAAAAAGCAAGAAACAAAAATAAAATTGGGTTGCCTCCCAACAAGCACTATCGTTTAATGCCCCTAGCTAGACATAAAAGCAAGAATAGATCTAGGTATTGTCATCTTTGGTAGGAAATTCTTCAATTGAACACTTATAGCCCTTAGGAGGTTATTTATTTTTTTCAAATGATCAAACTCCTAGGTAGGAAATCAAGAAATTCACTTGTAGCAAAAGGTTCCTTAACGATATCTAAAAAGTTGGGGTGAACACTTATTGATTTGAGATCTTCATTTTTATTACTAGAAGATTCACCCTTATTCTTAGGAACATAGATAAATTTGGAAACTTTGGTAGGAGGAGGATTTGAGGCGTTTTTAACGGCAGAAAAAGCAGACCCCAAGTTGGTAATAATCTCTTTGAGTTTATCGATTCGAGTGGAATCTTGATCTATCTTTCCATTAACTATGGGTTCCTTTTCCTTAAGATTTTTCAGAGTAACTCCTACCTTAGATCCATAGTGAGTAATTTGATTGTGGATCTTTTTATCCAAATTTTCGATTAGCTCTACAGTGGCAATTTTATTTTCAATAATATCAAGCCTTTGCATCACATGTTCCAAAGTTAAAATAGTTCCATTTGACCAAAAGAGGTGGTGGGACTAACAAATCTATCATAGCATTATAATAATCAAAGTATGGCTTCCCAAGAAATTCCCTCCGGTGATGGTGTCAAGAACATATCTATACCAAGGAGTGATGCCTATAAAAATTGCGAAGAACGAAAGTAGATTGCTTTTTAATAGATCTATTTTGAGCATTGCAAATTCTATTCCAAGCATCTTTTAAGTTTTCTCCCTCCCTTTGTTTAAAATTAAGAACTTCATTATCAGGAGTGTTAACAATGATAGGAGAACTAGCCATGAGGGAAAAATAAACGATCTAACACATGGACACACAAGAGGCAAGCGAAAAGAGACAAACGGAAAAAAGGGCAAACGCAAAAGAGATGAATAAAACGGCAAAGGTGAAGTGGGGGAGAGGAAAACGAGAGGCAAATGGCAAATAATGTAATGTGAGGTATAAGAGTTTGTGAGCGGTACTTGGTATGTCTTGACTTGGCGTAGATCTCCCCGGAAACGGTGCCAGAAATCCTTCTTGCTACCTCTTGAGCCTGCGTTGGTTTTCTCTTGAAGAGGAAAGGGTGATGCAACAAAGTAGCATAAGTATTTCCCTTAGTTTTTGAGAACCAAGGTATCAATCTAGTAGGATACTACACGCAAGTCACCTAGTACCTGCACAAACAAACAAGAACCTCGCAACCAACGCGATAAAGGGGTTGTCAATCCCTTCACGGTCACTTACGAAAGTGAGATCTGATAGAGATAATAAGATAAATATTTTTGGTATTTCTGTTGTATAGATTGAAAACTAAATATTGCAAAATAAGTAGTAAACTAGAATTGTAGATTGGAAACTTATATGATGTAAAGTAGACCCGGGGCCATAGGTTTCACTAGTGGCTTCTCTCAAGATAGCATATATTACGGTGGGTGAACAAATTACTGCCGAGCAATTGGTAGAAAAGCGCATAGTTATAATGATATCTAGGCATGATCATGAACATAAGCATCACGTCCGTGTCAAGTAGACCGAAACGATTCTGCATCTACTACTATTACTCCACACATCGACCGCTATCTAGCATGCATCTAGAGTATTAAGTTAATAAGAACAGAGTAACGCATTAGGCATGATGACATGATGTAGAGGGATAAACTCAAGCAATATGATATAAACCCCATCTTTTTATCCTCGATGGCAACAATACAATACGTGCCTTGCTACCCCTGATGTCACTGGCAAAGGACACCGCAAGATTGAACCCAAAGCTAAGCACTTCTCTCATTGCAAGAAAGATCAATCTAGTAGGCCAAACCAAACTGATAATTCGAGGAGACTTGCAAAGATATCAAATCACGCATATAAGAATTCAGAGAAGAATCAAATATTGTTCATAGATAATCTTAATCATAAACCCACAATTCATCGGATCTCGGCAAACACACCGCAAAAGGAATTCCATCCAATAGATCTCCAAGAACATCGAGGAGAACTTTGTATTGAGATCCAAAGAGAGAGAAGAAGCCATCTAGCTAATAACTATGGACCCGAAGGTCTGTGCTAAACTACTGACACGTCATCGGAGAGGCTATGGTGTTGATGTAGAAGCCCTTTGTGATGTATGTTCCGAAAGTGATTTTATTATGTAGTTGACACTACAATACATGCTAATGTATTACAGTAGTTCACCAAAATAAGTTATGTATAAATGTGAAACCTACTTTGTTTGTTTTTGTCTCATTAGTAACTTATCTGGTACACTAATCTACAAGTTCAAACTTTCAGCAAGCTATGGAACAAATGATTGAACAACCACAACCACCTGAAGGTGATGAGGCTACCATAGGCACAATGTCACCTCTTACTGTAGTGCGTCAGTATCTCTCCACTAACAGTGCAAAAAGCACCTTCATGCGAAATTCTAGGTTGGTTGTCAAGGTAACCTCGTCCAAATTGCCTACTAAACAAAATCTTTTGGCTAGACAGAGTGATATATCTGTGCTCTAGACACAAGTCCAATCCCTAATGGACGTTGTGTCAGAAACAAAAATAGTGGTTGACAAATGTCGTGAAGATGTGAATGGTTTTGAAACCAGAGTATCAGACATTTGCTTCATTGTTCAAGAGCAATGGAAGAAAAAAGGGGAAGATCGTGCTTCTCCATCAGATTCTACAGCCTGAAACATAAGCACTCAGGTTAAATGATATGTGCTTCTATACATCTAATGGTGCTTTTATCTGCAAGGACTGTAAACTTTATGCCAACAGGCCTTTTTTTGTATGGTTGGAATTTATTTTGTTGTGATACAACATTTATGATGTTGCCAAAGGTTGCAATAATTACGACGCTATTTTTGTATAGTGTAGGTTTATCTTAGTAATGTATTCGGCCGAAAGCTTCGTAGGAGCCCAACATGACAACATTCGTCGGGCCCATTCCAATTGGGCTAAAAACGATTCTGGGCTGAAATTTGCATGTAGCCCACTAAAAATATCTGGGCCTAAATCAGCATAAGCTTTCATATTTTTCTGGTAGGCCCATGCCCATAGTGGGCATTTAACAGGCCTGAATATAATTTGGACCCTAAGTAATAATAGGTCGTTTACATGTGTAAATATCTCGAGCCCATAAAAAACATGGGCCTTTAGTAGGCCGAAAGTAAGATTGGGCCCTGATTATGCCAAATAACCCACTGGTCTTAGCAGGCCGAAATGGTGGCCCATTTACAATTCGGATCGTCCATAGGCTAAAATTCAGACGGGCCGTAAATGCGTCGAGCTACTACACGGGCCATTAACAGGCTGGAAGTTCGGTCGGGCTTGATTAGTGTCATTTTTATATGGGCCATTAGTAGGCCCGATGTGGCGTTGGGCCACATATGGCCCATGGATTTCGTCTGACGTTAACAGGCCGAAAGTCACAATAGGCTGAAAGTGGCCCAAATTTGTAGTGGGCCTCTAACAAGCCGAATGTCAGACATGGCCGAATATGACCCATATCCTTCACGCTCGTTTTGGGCCAAATGTTTCAATGGCCTATAAATGGGCCCAAATGAAGCAGGACCTTTAACAGGCGGGAAACACACTGGGCCGTAATTCGACCCAAATTCTTAGCAGACTGTTAACGGCCAGAAGTGACCATGGGTCGCAATGATGACAAGTTTAGGACGGGTCATTGACGGGCCGATTTAACACTAGCCGTACGGGCCTTAACTAAGAATTTTGGGCCTTTAGCTGGGCCAGCCCATTATGGTCTGCAAAATCTTGTGGGTCTTTAGCTGGGCCAGCCCATTATGGCCCGCTAAATCTTGTGGGCCTTTAGTTGGGCCGGCCCATTTAATCTTTATGGGCCACTTTTAGGCCGGTCCATGTGCCAACGTATCATAGGCACATCTCGCCCATTGGATGAGTGACAAGTGTGCCAACGCGAAGATGACACGTGGTTTCATACCCCAATGAGAATTTTACACATGGAAAATCGGCATTGGTCGTTGTTGTTAGCGGGTTACCGGATCCAAAACCGGACCCGATAGCTTAACGGCGCCACGTTACGGTGGATGCCACGTGTTGGTCACCCTTGAAGAAAGCACTTCTATGACACGTGATTTATCGTCATGGAAGTGGACACTTCCGTGATGATAATTTTGGTAATGTCATGGAACACTTCTACGACAGCACAAGTATGACTATCTTGATTCTGTCATAAATTTGTCATGGATGTACATGCATGACAGAAAACGTGACCTACTATGACAAACACGTATCATCACGGAAGTGTTTTTTTGTAGTGAAACCTTTCATGAATAAGGAAAGATAAAATAACAACTTTATTACTGCCTCTAGGGCATATTTCCTTCACCGAGCTCGGGGTGAACAGTAAAATCAAAAAAATCTGATGATTTTGTGGCAAACATTAATAAATGTTTGAGTGCCTGTAAAATTTCATAATGAAATGACATTTGTGGAAGTCATGGAAGAAAAAACATAACTTTAAAATGCTTTTGAAAATAGCATTTTTAGAGCATCTTTTTTTGCCACGACTTCTACAAATGTCATTTCATGATAAAACTTTGCAAGCATTGAAAACATTTGTCAATATTTGCCACAAACAAAATTCAGCAAATTTTGAATTGTTTATTATTATTTTTATTTTACTATACACGAGCTCATTTGAGCTAGAGCTAATAAATTTCGTGTCCAAGCTTCTCTCCCTTTTCCGGCCTCATGTTCATCTCAAACTTTGTATTGTTTGTTATGTTCATGTGTGGAAAGAGGATTAGCCCCCCTCCTCCAAAAGAACCATGCACAATAAGTGTTGAAACAACAATATATAATTGTTTTTCTTATGGAAGGAGAATGAAGAACATAAAGCTGCTATAACCTCATTGTCTTTTTGTTGCAAAAATAATCCAGATCTATTATCAAAGTTCACCGGAAGCACAAAGCACCTCAAACACAATAAAAATCACATAAAGATTCCAAGACCACTGAAAAACCACTATCGCCACCAAAACGAGTCGCTGACACGCTGTTGTCGTCGCTCACCCACCAGAGGCAGCTTGACCTTGTCGATGACAGTTGGGAAATCTTCGTTTATGTGCCCCTAAGGACCAGTGCCCTAGAGCCGCAGTCGTCGCCATTGAATCGTTGAATAAATCTAAAGCACACGACATAGAATCTTGCCACCTGACGAGAAACCCTGACCTTGTTGTCCCAAGAAGAAGGTCGTGCTTCTAGTTTGATGAACTCCAACTATGACGAGACAGTTTTAACTTGGCAGAGTGATATTGATTGCATCTTCCATATGGTGTCTAGCTTGAAGTGCTTCTAGTTTGTTGAAGTGCCTTCTGCTTAGTTACCACATCATATGTGTGAATATGTCAAGCCGTCCAGTTTTTCGTACATATTCCATCCTCGTATCATGACTTTGCCTTTCATCGGAGTAATGTTCATAAGTATCATGCATGAATGAGTTCTGAATAGAGAATTTTATTCCTTTTTCTTGTCGATTTGATGTCATAATGCAAAATCAATAAAGCGGAAGGAAATTCGTAAGGCATTGGATGATGGTGGTCTTTCCGAGCAACTGAAACAGAGGGTCTCTACAGATTCTACTCCGCCATCCTCCAAACAAGATTCGCAAGACAACACAAGGCTAAACAGTCGACGTAGCTATGTAGATGATGAGCACATCTCCCCTACTCCACCATTGCAGGTGCTTGCTCTAACTTGGCACTATTATATGTGGTTGCATGTCGTGTATGATGTCTAGCTTGTATTGCTTCTAACTTTGTTGAATTGCATCTGCTTACTTTACACATAATGCATGTGAATATGACACATGTTCCTATTTCTAGAACATACGTGTAGATGATGAGCATTGCTGACACAACGGGACTTGGCAAGATCAGATGAACCTCATGAGCATCAACACTAAGACGGTACCTGACCGAGTAAAGTTGCAGTTGCATTCTCCTTTATATGTACTCTCACAGTTTGATGTGCACTAACACTTTCCATATTCATTGTTGAACTAGCACCACGGTGCAAGCGGAAATAGACATTGGGGATAATGCTTGATAGATTAACAAAATCTAAAGGAGGGAGAATGGAGATCCATTTTGAGGCAGGTTTAAAAAGGCCACGTGATTCTACAGAGTCAGCCAAGTTAGTATCAGAGGCAGCCATTGCCATTAGGTGTCATGCACGTATCCTCCCAACGTGGATCCAGTACAGGAATGAGAAAGACAATACCCAGTTTAACACCTTCCTTGACCATTTATCTGTAAGTAATGTTATACATCACAAGTTGTAATATTGTCTTGCTCTGTGCCATACTTTCT
Organism: Triticum urartu; assembly: GCF_003073215.2. Classification (NCBI taxonomy): domain Eukaryota; kingdom Viridiplantae; phylum Streptophyta; class Magnoliopsida; order Poales; family Poaceae; genus Triticum; species Triticum urartu. Next base: position 331,218,475 of record NC_053026.1, read on the forward strand.
AGCTTCCTCCTAATAAGACTAACATTCTTTTTTCAACAGATGAGGTTCAAGTTGGATCCGAAAGATGATGCAACTAAACAAGCATGCACTCATGTTTTCAGTCTGCTCTGCGACAGTATCGGTACCACCTTAGAAGATCTCACTTTGAAGGTAAGGCTAACAATGAAATCGCCCAAACATCTCTAGTGGAATATATTACAGATGAAGACTGGACAACCCTTGATAAACACTGGTCTGATCCAAAGTATCAGGTAGGGTATATGTATTTGATCAGACCACATATTGAACTTGTATTTATGTATGCGCCTTACAAGTGTATCTTCTTCTAAGCTAACTATTTGAAGAACAAGAGCAACCATTCTAAAGTGAAATTCCAACAGACAACAGGATCTTGTAGCTATATTGCACACTGCGAGGCTCTTGTAAATAGTTGCTACTTCCTTCTTTTTTCTGTGCCATATTATCGTATCTATATTGACTTGTTCCAAATACAAAGGAAAACCGTGCGGACCAAAAAGAACCTGAACCGAATGCAGAGCAAATCTTCAAGGATTGCCACACCAGCAAGATGAAGGGCATGAGCACACCATTTCAGGCCGCTGTTGTAAGTCCTTACTCCTCCTGCCTTTGAACTGATTGGTACTATGATGTGTTCATTTAACTGCTTTGTTTGCGACCAATGCCAGTTACTCTGTTCACTTTTATACGCAGTTGTATTAACGTATCATTTCACCTTACATGCTTTAAAAGAGATGAAGGATATTCTTTTGGTCTTGATCTGTAATGTAGTTGTGATGTTCACGTGTGCACTGCTACCTCTTGAGCATGCGGTGGTTTTCCCTTGAAGAGGAAAGGGTGATGCAGCAAAGTAGCGTAAGTATTTCCCTCAGTTTTTGAGAACCAAGGTATCAATCTAGTAGGAGACTAGACGCAAGTCACCTAGTACCTGCACAAGCAACCAAGAACCTCGCAGCCAATGCGATAAAGGGGTTGTCAATCCCTTCACGGTCACTTACGAAAGTGAGATCTGATAGAGATAATAAGATAAATATTTTTGGTATTTTTTGTATAGATTGAAAAGTAAAGATTGCAAAATAAGTAGTAAACTAGAATTGTAGACCGGAAACTTATATGATGTAAAGTAGACCCATGGGCCATAGGTTTCACTAGTGGCTTCTCTCAAGATAGCATATATTACGTGGGTTAACAAATTACTACCGAGCAATTGATAGAAAATCACATAGTTATGATGATATCTAGGCATGATCATGAAAATAGGCATCACGTCTGTCAAGTAGACCGAAACGATTATGCATCTACTACTATTACTCCACACATCGCCCGCTATCCAGCATGCATCTAGAGTATTAAGTTCTTAAGAACAGAGTAACGCATTAGGCAAGATGACATGATGTAGAGGGATAAACTCAAGCAATATGGTATAAACCCCATATTTTTATCCTCGATGGCAACAATACAATACGTGCCTTCCTGCCCCTACTGTCAGTGGGAAAGGACATCGCAAGATTGAACCCAAAGCTCAGCACTTCTCCCATTGCAAGAAAGATCAATCTAGTAGGTCAAACCAAACTGATAATTCGAAGAGACTTGCAAAGATATCAAATCATGCATATAAAAATTCAGAGAAGAATCAAATATTGTTCGTAGATAATCTTAATCATAAACCCACAATTCATCAGATCTCGGCAAACACACCGCAAAAAGAATTACATCAAATAGATCTCCAAGAACATCGAGGAGAACTTTGTATTAAGATCCAAAGAAAGAGAAGAAGCCATCTAGATAATAACTATGGACCCACAAGGTATAAGAGTATATATATATAGGCGAAGAAGTAGGTTAGTGGAGCTGCGAGGGGCCCACAAGGGTGGGGGCGCGCCGCCCTACCTCGTGGCCGCCTCGCTGCTTCCTTGACGTCCACTCCAAGTCTCCTGGATTGCGTTTGTTCCAGAAAAGATCATCGCAAAATTTTCATTCCGTTTGGATTCCGTTTTGTCAGGACCCCGATTCTAAGTCACGCTGATCTAGCCTGTAACACCTCATATCACTTTGCGGCCCCATGTGACGCCCCTGATTCAATCGTACACTAATCATACACGCAAACGTGTATGATCAAGATCAGGGACTCACGGGAAGATATCACAACACAACTCTACAAATAAAATAGGTCACACAAGCATCATATTACAAGCCAGGGGCCTCGAGGGCTTGAATACAAGAGCTCGATCATAGACGAGTCAGCGGAAGCAACAATATCTGAGTACAGGCATAAGTTAAACAAGTTTGCCTTAAGAAGGCTAGCACAAACTGGGATACAGATCGAAAGAGGCGCAGGCCTCCTGCCTGGGATCCTCCTAAACTACTCCTGTTCGTCGTCAGCGGGCTGCACATAGTAGTAGGCACCTCCCAAGTAGTAGTAGTCGTCGTCGACAATGGCGTCTGGCTCCTGGGCTCCAACGTCTGGTCGCAGCAATTGGGTATAGAAAAGGGGAAAAGAGGGAGCAAAGCAACCGTGAGTACTCATCCAAAGTACTCGCAAGCAAGGAGCTACAATACATATGTATGCATTGGTATCAAATGGAATAAGGGTATCATATGTGGACTGAACTGCAGAATGCCGGAATAAGAGGGGGATGGCTAGTCCTATCGAAGACTACGCTTCTGGTAACCTCCATCTTGCAGCAAGAGAAAAGGGTAGATGGTAAGTTCACCAAGTATCATCGCATAGAATAATCCTAACCGATGATCCTCCCCTCGTCGCCCTGTGAGAGAGCGATCACCGGTTGTATCTGGCACTTGGAAGGGTGTGTTTTATTAAGTATCCGGTTCTAGTTGTCATAAGGTCAAGTTACAACTCCGGGTCATCCTTTTACCGAGGGACACGACTATTTGAATAGATCAACTTCCCTGCAGGGGTGCACCATATTTCCCAACACGCTCGATCCCATTTGGCCAGACACACTTTCCTGGGTCATGCCTGGCCTCGGAAGATCAACACGTCGTAGCCCTACCTAGGCACAACAGAGAGGTCAGCACGCCGGTCTAAATCCTATGGCGCAGGGGTATGGGCCCATCGCCCATTGCACACCTGCATGTTGCGTGGGCGGCCGGAGAGCAGACCTAGCAACCTCCATTACAAAGGAAGTTGCGTTACGCGGTCCAACCCGGTGCGCGCCGCTCAGTCGCTGATGTCACGAAGGCTTCGGCTGATACCACGACGTCGAGTGCCCATAACTGTCCCCGCGTAGATGGTTAGTGCGTATAGGCCAGTGGCTAGACTCAGATCAAATACCAAGATCTCGTTAAACGTGTTATCTTGAAATAACCATGAACGCCGACCAGGGCTAGGCCCACCTCTCTCCTAGGTGGTCTCAACCTGCCCTGTCGCTTCGCCACAAAGATCCACACAGAGGGTCGTTGGGACAAAGGTCCTTTCAGCCCCCAATCCGTGAATCACTCGCGGGGGCTCCACGAGCCGACCCGACTTTAGTCACCACATGTATCATGTATAAAGTATATAGTACATACCCGTGATCACCTTCCGAGTGATCACGGCCTGATAGTATAGCATGGCAGACGGACAAGAATGTAGGGCCACTGATGATAAACTAGCATCCTATACTAAGCATTAGGATTGCAGGTAAAGGTAACAATAGTAGTAGCAAGGACAGGCTATGCATCAGGATAGGATTAACGGAAAGCAGTAACATGCTACACTACTCTAATGCAAGCAGTATAGAGGAGATTAGGCGATATCTAGTGATCAAGGGGGGGCTTGCCTGGTTGCTCTGGCAAGAGAGAGGGGTCGTCAACATCGTAGTCGTACTGGGTAGCAGCGGCGTCGGTCTCGGTGTCTAGCGAGAGAAGAGGGGGAAGAAACAATAAATATTAAGCAAACAGATGCATGACGATGCAGGACATGTCAAAGCGTGAGGCTAGGTGTGCCCTAATGCGGTACGAGGTGGTACCGGTGTAGGGGAAAACATCCGGGAAAGTATTCCCGGTGTTTCGCGTTTTTGGACAGATGAACCGGAGGCGGAAAGTTGCTTGTTTGCTATGCTAGGGATGCGTGGCGGACGGACGGGCTGCGTATCCGGATTCGTCTCATCGTTCTGAGCAACTTTCATGTACAAAGTTTTTCCATCCGAGCTACGGTTTATTTTATATTAATTTTAAAAGATTTAAATCATTTTTAGGATTTATTTAATTAATTAAATCAACATTATCTAGAATTGTGTTTGCTGACGTCATCATGACGTCAGCATGATGTCAGTAGTGTTGACTGGGTCAAACTGAAGTGTGGGTCCCACACGTCATAGATTGTTTAGTTAGCAGTTTAATTAAACAGAGTTAATTAGGTTAATAATCTAATTAGTTTAATTAAACAGGATTAATTTAATTAATTAATTAGTTAACATTTTTATTTATTTATTTTTAATTTTTTTAAAACGTTCAGGGGCGTGGGCCCCTTGTGTCATTGGCCCAGAAACCATAGCAGGCACACGGGCTAACGGGTGCTAGCCCGCGGGGGCGCACCCGACGGGGCGGCTGGCGGGCGCCGGCGTGCCGGCGAGCTGAGGCGCACGGGGCGGCGAACGGCGGGGAGCTTCGGTGAGCAGCGGCTCCGGTGAGCAGCAAGCCACAACGGAGCAGGGGCCGAGGGCAGGGGAAACGGCGGGCCGAGCGTGGCTTCGACCAAGGAGGCCATGGGCAGGGACGAGGGGAGCCGGGCGCGGCCTCGGGCGACAGTAGGCGTGGGCGGCGTGGGGTGTCCGTGGCCAGGCGGGCTTGAGCAGCGGCAGGAGCGGCGATGGCGGCTGCGGGCAAGCGCGAGGGAGCAGCAGCAGGTCCACGGCGGCGCGTGGTCGCGGTCGGCGACGTGCACGAGAAGACGATGGGAAGGGCGCAGTGATGGGCGCGGGGAGCACGGGCTAGCTCCGGCGGGCGCGGTGTGCAGAGGAGGCGAGGCACGGTCGGGACGAGGGCGTGCGGGGAGCGGCGACACGGGGGGGTCACGGCGCGAGGCGAGGTCGAGCGCGGCCCGGGCGCAGCCAGCAGGGGCCGCGGCGGGCACGGCGCATGCGAGAGCGCGGACGGCGCGGGCATGGCACGGTGAGCGAGCGACGGAGAGGGGCGAGGCCTCACAGGGGTCCGCATGGGTCCGTGGCAGCAGGGGTCGAGGGGGGCGATGGGGATGACGTCCGTAGAGGGAGGGAGGCCATCGAGGGGGAGGAGGCAGTCCGACGGGGGGGAGCTTCGGCGAGGCGGCGTCGTGCGGCTTGGTTCCAGGCGCGGCGGGGCGCGGTCACCCCGATCCCGATCTGGATCGGGGGGCGAGGGGGAGATATTTCGGGCGGAGTGGGGGGGCGTGTCGGTGGGGGGTCTGGTGGAGTGGGGGAGGTTATAGGCGGGGGTGGGCCTTGGCCCAGTTGGGCTTATGGCCTGTCGGGCCGAAGCCCCGGGGGGAGGGGGGCTTTCTCCTTTTTTCTAGTTTTAGTTTTATTTTTATTTTTTTTGTATTTTCTTTCTTTTACTTATTTTCTGTTCTGTTTTATTTCATTTTAAATCATTTAGGCATTTTCTTAAAACATGTTTGCAACTCTATAATTACTCTTGTAATATTCGGCAACCACCAAACATTTTTGTCTCAATTTTTGAAAACTTTTGTTGTTGACATTAATTTGAATTGAATTTTGAAACGGTTTCGAATTAACCCGAGATTAACTACAGTGACCGAGGTGACGTGGCACCATTAACGTGAGATTACTGTAGCATGATTATCCGGGCGTTACAAATCTCCTCCACTACAAGAAATCTCGTCCCGAGATTTAGGAGGTAGAAGGAAACAGTGCGGGGTATTCATCACGCAGGCGGTCCTCGCGTTCCCAAGTGGCTTCGTCTTGAGAGTGATTCGACCACTGGACTTTGAGGAACTTGATCGCCTTCTGACGTGTGCGGCGTTCAGCTTGGTCAAGAATGCGGACCGGATGCTCTTTATAGGATAGGTCCTGTTGCAATTCGAGCACTTCATGATCGACTGCTCGGATTGGATCTTTGAAGCAACGGCGGAGTTGTGACACATGGAACACACCGTGAACCTGGGAAAGGTTCGGCGGAAGCTCCAGTTGATATGCCACCTTTCCACGCCTTTCGAGAATAGTGAAGGGACCGATATAGCGAGGAGCTAGCTTGCCCTTGATCCCGAAGCGGTGAGCTCCCTTCATTGGTGTAACTCGAAGGTAAGCCTTTTCGCCAGGTTAATAGACCATGTCTTGGTGATGACGGTCATACTGACTTTTCTGACGTGACTGAGCAGTCTTGAGATTCTCGTGAATAATGCGAACTTGTTCTTCGGCCTGTTGGATAATATCCGGTCTGAGGAGTGGACGTTCCCCAGTTTCTGACAAGTTCAGAGGGGTTCGACACTTTCGTCCATATAGCACTTCGAAGGGGGACATCTTCAGACTAGCTTGATAGCTATTATTATAAGAGAACTCGGCATATGGGAGAGATTCCTCCCATTTCTTGCCGAAGGAAACTACACAAGCTCGAAGCATGTCTTCGAGAACTTGGTTGACACGTTCAACTTGACCTTGCGACTGAGGATGAAACGCAGTACTGAACGATAGATGAGTTCCCATAGCTTCTTGGAAACTTGCCCAGAATCTTGAAGTGAATAAGCTGCCACGGTCTGAACTGATAACCAGTGGAATACTGTGAAGTGAAACAATTCTGGACATGTAGAGGGTTGCAAGCTGGCTAGCAGTGATTGTTTCTTTGACCACCAGAAAATGTGCAACTTTAGAAAGCCGGTCAATGACGACAAGAATAGCATCATTACCTTTCTGCGATTTGGGAAATCCAGTGACGAAGTCCATTTCAACATGGTCCCATTTCCATTCAGGAATAGAGATAGGTTGCAGAGTTCCAGCAGGCCATTGATGCTCTGCTTTAATACGGCGGCAAACGTCACACTCAGCAGTCTGATCCAGGTTTTTCCTCGAACGTGGTACCACTAGGCGGCCTTTGAAGTACAAGGTGCCATCATCGGCGATAGTGAAGAATGAGGGTTTTCCTTTGCTAGATGGCGTTTAATCTTATGGACTTCAGAGTCATAACCTTGAATAGTCTTTATACCAGCTACGAGATCTGGTACGACAGCCAGGGTATTTAGAGAACCCTTAGTAACAACATGAAGATTCATCTTGCAGAACTCCGGGGGAGGGGGAGCGAGTGCACCAGGGGGAACAATATGAAGGTTTAGCTTTCTAAATTCTTCGACAAGTGAGGGCTTGATACGTCTCCGTCGTATCTATAATTTTTTATTGTTCCATGCCAATATTATTCAACTTTCATATACTTTTGGCAACTTTTTATACTATTTTTGGGACTAACATATTGATCCACTGCCCAGTGCCAGTTCCTGTTTGTTGCATGTTTTTTGTTTCGCAGAATATCCATATCAAACGGATTCCAAACGGAATAAAAACTGACGGAGTTTTTTTTGGAATATATATGATTTTTGGGAAGAAGAATCCATGCGAGACGATGCTCGAGGGGCCCACGAGGTAGGGGGTGCGCCCCAGGGTGTCAGGCGCGCCCCTGACCCTCGTGGCCACCCTGTAAGGCGGTTGGTGCCCTTCTTTTGCCGCAAGAAAGCTAATTTCCGGATAGAGATCGTGTCAAAATTTCAGCCCAATCGGAGTTACGGATCTCCAGGAATATAAGAAACGATGAAAGGGAAGAATCTAAGAACGCAGAAACAAAGAGAGACCGATCCAATCTCGGAGGGACTCTCGCCCCTCCCGTGCCATGGAGGCCATGGACCAGAGGGGAAACCCTTCTCCCATCTAGGGAGGAGGTCAAGGAAGAAGAAGAAGGGGGGCTCTCTCCCCCTCGCTTCCGGTGGCACCGGAGTGCCACCGGGAGCCATCATCATCACCGCGATCTACACCAACACCTCCGCCATCTTCACCAACATCTCCATCACCTTCCCCCCTCTATCTACAGCGGTCCACTCTCCCGCAACCCGCTGTACCCTCTGCTTGAACAAGGCGCTTTATGCTTCATATTATTATCCAATGATGTGCTGCCATGCTATGATGTCTGAGTAGATTTTCGTTGTCCTATCGGTGGTTGATGAATTGCTATGATTGATTTAATTTTCTTGTGGTTATGTTGCTGTCCTTTGGTGCCCATCATATGAGTGCGCGCATGGATCACACCATAGGGTTAGTTGTATGTTGATAGGACTATGTATTGGAGGGCAAGAGTGACAAAAGCTTCAACCTAGCATAGAAATTGATGCATACGGGATTGAAGGGGGACCAATATATCTTAATGCTTTGGTTGGGTTTTACCTTAATGAACATTAGTAGTTGCGGATGCTTGCTAATAGTTCCAATCATAAGTGCATAGAATTCCAAGTCAGGGATGACATGCTAGCAGTGGCCTCTCCCACATAATACTTGCTATCGGTCTAGTAAAGTAGTCAATTGCTTAGGGGCAATTTCGCAACTCCTACCACCACTTTTCCACACTCGCTATATTTACTTTATTGTTTCTTAACCTAAACAGCCCCTACATTTTATTTACTTGCTCTTTATTATCTTGCAAACCTATCCAACAACACCTACAAAGTACTTCTAGTTTCATACTTGTTCTAGGTAAAGCGAACGTCAAGCGTGCGTAGAGTTGTATCGGTGGTCGATAGAACTTGAGGGAATATTTGTTCTACCTTTAGCTCCTCGTTGGGTTCGACACTCTTACTTATCGAAAACTGTTGCGATCCCCTATACTTGTGGGTTATCAAGACCTTTTTCTGGCGCCATTGCCGGGGAACAATAGCGTGGGGTGAATATTCTCGTGTGTGCTTGTTTGCTTTATCACTAAGTAATTTTTATTTGCTGTTCTTAGCTATTCTTTATCTTTAGTTATGGATATGGAACACGAAATACCAAAAAAATCGGGTGTACTTTCTGCTCATGGAGATGGGGAACCTCCTAAAACCCTCGATGCTGGTTATGTGAAAGATATTATGTACTACTTTAATAATCCTGAGAAAACCCCATTCAATTATGTAATGGGAGTAACGTTGGATCAACGTGAATACTTTAGGGATTACCGCTTGACACAAAAAGGGAAACTATTATGGGATCAAATTTATATATTGAAGTGGTATGCTAGACAACTATGCTTGGAATATGATTATACTTGTTGCTCTAAGGTGAAGGCTCCACACCTTCCCTTTTCATGTGAATTTAATGATAATGAAACCTTAGCTTCTTATGCTAATGGTATATATGATTACTATGATGTGGAACAAATAGAAGAATTTGTTGCTTTCATGGGTGCTTATGAAATTGAATCTATGTTTAAAGAGTTTGAAGATTTTGATGATGCTGTTTATAGACCTGAAAATTTAGCTATCCTGAAATATTGTTATGAGAATTATGAATACAATTACGAAATTAATGCGCTTATTAAGAAAGTCTCCGCTGTCCAAGAAGAGACTAATATTTTGCAGGAATCTATGGAAGAAGAAGTTGATGACACTGTGAGCTCATTGGATGAAAAAGATGAGGAGGAGAGCGAAGAACAAAAGGAGGAAGAGCGGATTGATCACTCGTGCCCACCTTCTAATGAGAGTAACTCTTCAACTCATACATTGTTTAACTCCCCTTCATGCTTACCGAAGGATGATTGCTATGATGACCGTTATGATCCCTATGATTCTTTTGAAATATCCCTTTTTGATGATTCTTGCTATGCTTGTGGCCAAGATGCCAATATGAATGATGCTTATGGAGATGAACTTGCTATAGTTCCTTATGTTAAACATGAAATTGTTGCTATTGCACCCACGCATGATAGTCCTATTATCTTTTTGAATTCTCCCAACTACACTATATCAGAGAAGTTTGCACTTATTAAGGATTACATTGATGGGTTGCCTTTTACCGTTGCACATGATGATTTTGATGAATATAATATGCATGTGCTTGCTGCTCCTACTTGCAATTATTATGAGAGAGGAACTATATCTCCACCTCTCTATGTTTCCAATATGATAAAATTGCAAGAAATTGTTTATACTATGCATTGGCCTTTACTAGGTGTGCATGAATTGTTCTTTTATGACATGCCGATGCATAGGAAGAGAGTTAGACTTCGTCATTACATGATATATGTTACTTTGTGCTCACTACTAAATTACAAATCATTGTTAATTAAAATTGGCTTTGATATACCTTGGGATCCGGGTGGATCCATTACTTGAGCACTATATGGCTAGCTTAATGGCTTTAAAGAAAGCGCTGCCAGGGAGACAACCCGGAAGTTTTAGAGAGTCATTTATTTCTGTTGAGTGCTTTCATATAGTTTAAAAACAACAAAAATAAAGAGGGGAACCCAAAACTTTTTCAAAAAGGAAAGTGAAAGTGAGAAAGACAAGCACTGTTGAAGTGGGAGAGCTCCTTGAACTTTTTTCATGCTCACGGCAACTTTGTGAATCTTGATTACAGAAAATTTTCAATAAAAATAATTATCCCCTTGTACAATTCCATTGTATTATAAAAATAATGTGCCAAGGTTTGCCTTTAGGATGTTTACATTTGCTTGATGGTTTGTACGGTGCAGGACAGAAACTTTGGCTGTAGTGCGCGATTTTACATTTTTTTTGTTGGAACGTCAAATGGTTCTGATTCTTTTTGCACTGTCTTGCTGTACAAATTTTTTATTTTTGCTAATTTTGGCAGAATTTTTCAACTATCAGAAGTATGGTGAATGTTCAGATTATTACAGGTTGTTCTGTTTTAGACAGATTCTGTTTTTGATGCATAGTTTGCTTGTTTTGATGAAACTATCAATTTATATCAGTGGATAAAGCCATGAAAAAGTTATATTACAGTAGACCCAATGCAAAAACAAAATATGAATTGGTTTGCAACAGTACTTAGAGTAGTGATTTGCTTTATTATACTAACGGATCTTACCGAGTTTTCTGTTAAAGTTTTGTGTGGATGAAGTGTTCGATGATGGAGAAGGTTTCGATGTGAGAAGAAGGAAGAGAGTCAAGAGCTCAAGATTGGGGATGCCCGAGGCACCCCAAGTAAATATTCAAGGAGACTCAAGCGTCTAAGCTTGGGGATGCTAGGAAGGCATCCCCTCTTTCTTCAACAAATATCGGTATGTTTTCGGATTCGTTTGTTCATGCGATATGTGCAAGTCTTGGAGCGTCTTTTGCATTTAGGTTTTTATTTTTCTTTTTATGCACCATGCTGGTATGAGATAGTCCTTGGTTGATTTATAGAATGCTCTTTGCACTTCACTTATATCTTTTGAGTATGGCTTTATAGAATGCTTCATGTGCTTCACTTATATCATTTGAAGTTTGGATTGCCTGTTTCTCTTTACATAGACAACCGCCATTTGTAGAATGCTCTTTTGCTTCACTTATATTTGTTAGAGCGTGGGCATATCTTTTGTAGAAAGAATTAAACTCTCTTGCTTCACTTATATCTATTTAGAGAGATGATAGGAACTGGTCATTCACATGGTTAGTCATAAAATCCTACATAAAACTTGTAGATCACTGAATATGATATGTTTGATTCCTTGCAATAGTTTTGCGATATAAAGGTGGTGATATTAGAGTCATGCTAGTGGGTAGTTGTGGATTGTAGAAATACTTGTGTTGAAGTTTGTGATTCCCGAAGCATGCACGTATGGTGAACCGTTATGTGATGAAGTCGGAGCATGATTTATTTATTGATTGTCTTCCTTATGAGTGGCGGTCGGGGACGAGCGATGGTCTTTTCCTACCAATCTATCCCCCTAGGAGCATGCACGTAGTACTTTGTTTCCATAACTAATAGATTTTTGCAATAAGTATGTGAGTTCTTTATGACTAATGTTGAGTCCATGGATTATACGCACTCTCACCCTTCCATCATTGCTAGCCTCTCTAGTACCGCGCAACTTTCGCCGGTACCATAAACCCACCATATACCTTCCTCAAAACAGCCACCATACCTACCTATTATGGCATTTCCATAGCCATTCCGAGATATATCGCCATGCAACCTCCATCATCATCATATACATGACTTGAGCATCCATTGTCATATTGCTTTGCATGATCGTAAGATAGCTAGCATGATGTTTTCATGGCTTGTCCGTTTTTTGATGTCATTGCTACGCTAGATCATTGCACATCCCGGTACACCACCGGAGGCATTCATATAGAGTCATATCTTTGTTCTAGATATCGAGTTATAATATTGACTTGTAAGTAAATAAAAGTGTGATGATCATCAATATTAGAGCATTGCCCCAGTGAGGAAAGGATGATGGAGACTATGATTCCCCCACAAGTCGGGATGAGACTCCGGACTTTACAAAAAAATAAAAGAGGCCAAAGAAGCCCAAATAAAAAAAGAGGCCAAAGAAGCCCACCAAAAAATTAAAAAATAAATAAATAAAAAACAAAAAATGAGAGAAAAAGAGAGAAGGGGCAGTGCTACTATCCTTTTTCCACACTTGTGCTTCAAAGTAGCACCATGTTCTTCATATAGAGAGTCTCTTGAGTTATCACTTTCATATACTAGTGGGAATTTTCATTATAGAACTTGGCTTGTATATTCCGATGATGGGATTCCTCAAATGCCCGAGGTCTTCATGAGCAAGCAAGTTGGATGCACACCCACTTAGTTTCAGTTAGAGCTTTCATACACTTATAGCTCTAGTGCATCCGTTGCATGGCAATCCCTACTCACTCACATTGATATCCATTGATGGGCATCTCCATAGCCCGTTGATATGCCTAGTTGATGCGAGACTATCTTCTCATTTTTGTCTTCTCCACCATCATATTCTATTCCACCTATAGTGCTATGTCCATGGCTCACGCTCATGTATTGCGTGAAAGTTGAAAAGGTTTGAGAACGTCAAAAGTATGAAACAATTGCTTGGCTTGTCATCGGGGTTGTGCATGATGTGAATATTTTGTGTGGTGAAGATGGAGCATAGCCAGACTATATGATTTTGTAGGGATAACTTTCTTTGGCCATGTTATTTTGGAAAGATATGATTGCTTTATTAGTATGCTTGAAGTATTATTGTCTTAATGTCAAATGATAGACTATTGCTTTGAATCACTCGTGTCTTAATATTCATGCCATGATTAGACATATGATCAAGATTATGCTAGGTAGCATTCCACATCAAAAATTATCTTTTTTATCATTTACCTACTCGAGGACGAGCAGGAATTAAGCTTGGGAATGCTGATACGTCTCCGTCGTATCTATAATTTTTGATTGTTCCATGCCAATATTATTCAACTTTCACATACTTTTGGCAACTTTTTATACTATTTTTGGGACTAACATATTGATCCAGTGCCCAGTGCCAGTTCCTGTTTGTTGCATGTTTTTTGTTTCGCAGAATATCCATATCAAATGGAGTCCAAACGGAATAAAAATTGATGGAGATTTTTTTTGGAATATATATGATGTTTGGGAAGAAGAATCCACGCAAGACGATGCTCGAGGGGCCCATGAGGTAGGGGGCGCGCCCTAGGGTGTCAGGCGCGCCCCTGACCCTCGTGGCCACCCCGTAAGGCGGTTGGTGCCCTTCTTTCGCCGCAAGAAAGCTAATTTCCGGATAGAGATCGTGTCAAAATTTCAGCCCAATCGGAGTTACGGATCTCCGGGAATATAAGAAATGGTGAAAGGGAAGAATCTGAGAACGCAGAAACAGAGAGAGACAGATCCAACCTCGGAGGGGCTCTCGCCCCTCCTGTGCCATGGAGGCCATGGACCAGAGGGGAAACCCTTCTCCCATCTAGGGAGGAGGTCAAGGAAGAAGAATAAGGAGGGGGGCTATCTCCCCCTCGCTTCCGGTGGCACCGGAGTGCCACCGGGGGCCATCATCATCACCGCGATCTACACCAATACCCCCGCCATCTTCACCAACATCTCCATCACCTTCCCCCCTCTATCTACAGCGGTCCACTCTCCCGCAACCCGATGTACCCTCTACTTGAACAAGGCGCTTTATGCTTCATATTATTATCCAATGATGTGCTGCCATGCTATGATGTCTGAGTAGATTTTCGTTGTCCTATCGGTGGTTGATGAATTGCTATGATTGATTTAATTTGCTTGTGGTTATGTTGTTGTCCTTTGGTGCCCATCATATGAGCGCGCGCGTGGATCACACCATAGGGTTAGTTGTATGTTGATAGGACTATGTATTGGAGGGCAAGAGTGACAGAAGCTTCAACCTAGCATAGAAATTGATGCATACGGGATTGAAGGGGGACCAATATATCTTAATGCTTTGGTTGGGTTTTACCTTAATGAACATTAGTAGTTGCGGATGCTTGCTAATAGTTCCAATCATAAGTGCATAGAATTCCAAGTCAGGGATGACATGCTAGTAGTGGCCTCTCCCACATAATACTTGCTATCGGTCTAGTAAAGTAGTCAATTGCTTAGGGGCAATTTCGCAACTCCTACCACCACTTTTCCACACTCGCTATATTTACTTTATTGTTTCTTAACCTAAACAGCCCCTACATTTTATTTACTTGCTCTTTATTATCTTGCAAACCTATCCAACAACACCTACAAAGTACTTCTAGTTTCATACTTGTTCTAGGTAAAGCGAACGTCAAGCATGCGTAGAGTTGTATCGGTGGTCGATAGAACTTGAGGGAATATTTGTTCTACCTTTAGCTCCTCGTTGGGTTCGACACTCCTACTTATCGAAAACTGTTGCGATCCCCTATACTTGCGGGTTATCAGGGCAGAACTTTGTGAACCTGGAGGTGATTGCAGTAAGACTTGCGGCTCAAGGCATCAGCCATTACATTAGCCTTGCCGTGGGTATAAGATATACCCACGTCAAAGTCTGCAATAGTCTCCATCCATCTCTGCTGACGGAGGTTCAGATCTGGCTGAGTAAACAGATACCTCAGACTTTGGTGGTCGGTGAAGATCTCGCAATGATTACCGAGAAGGTAATGTCGCCACTGCTTCTGTGCATGAATGACAGCAGCAAGCTCAAAGTTGTGAACTGGGTAGTTTTCTTCATGAGGGCGCAGTTGACGAGAGGCATAAGCAATCACTCTACGCTCTTGCATTAGGACACAGCATAATCCTTGACGGGAAGCGTCGCAGTAAATGACGAAGTCCTTCTTAGTATCAGGTGGAGCAAGCACTGGGGCAAAAGTCAACTTGTCTTTGAGCACCTGGAAACTTTCCTGACATTTGTCTGTCCATTCGAACTTGACACCCTTATGCAACAGATTAGTCAGAGGCCTGGCAATCTTGGAGAAGTTCTCGACGAATCGACGACAATAGCTGGCGAGATCGAGAAAATATCGGACTTGCTTGACATTCTTCGGAGGAGTCCCATCAAGAATAGCCTGAACTCGTTCAGGGTTGATAGCAATACCATCCTTGGAGATGACATGCCCAAGATAGGTTACTTCGGGGAGCCAGAATTCACACTTGGAATACTTAGCATACAGTCGATGCTCTTGAAGCTTTTCCAGCACAAGACGAAGATGTTCAGCATGTTCTTATTTGTTCTTGGAAAATACAAGGATATCATCCAGATAAACCACGACAAACTTGTCAAGGTAATCCATGAATATATAGTTCATCAGACGAGAGAAGGTGGCGGGAGCATTCGTTAAGCCGAATGACATGATGGTGTACTCGTAAGACCCATACCGAGTCACGAAGGCGGTCTTTGGGATATCCTCTTCACGAACACGGATCTGGTGGTAACCCAACCTCAAGTCGAGTTTGGAGAACACTGATGAGCCAGCCAGTTGGTCATAAAGATCATTGATCCGAGGAAGAGGATATTTATTCTGAATGGTAGCTTGGTTTATAGGACGGTAGTCTTGGACTAATCGGTTTGTCCCATCCTTCTTCTTAACAAAGAGATAAGGTGCTCCCCAAGGAGAGCAACTAGGGCGAATGAAACCTTTGACAAGAGATTTGTCGACTTCCTCCTTAAGCTCAATGAGTTCATGCGGCGGCATCTTGTAGGGTCGTTTGGCTATAGGGGTGGTGCCGGGTTTCAAGTCGATGACGAAATCGACAGCTCTAGCAGGGGGAATCCCTGGAAGTTCTTGGAATTCACGAACGACAGGAATTTTTTCAATGCCCTCGAGTGATGCAGCGTTCAACGCATTCAAGGCATAAAGAAAGGAACACGATAGATACTACATTGAGAAATTGCGAGGACAAGAATCATTCATGATGAAACATGCATAATGAAAGGAACACGATAGATACTACATAGTAGTTGGCACATCTTACAAAAGCGATCATGCATAGAGTTCGGTACATAGGCTAAGAACATCATAGGCGGCATGCAGGCTCGCGACGAATGCATCTAACACTAACAAGCAAGCCTACATCAGTCCCAGGAGGAACTGTGGAGGTAGGTGTAGCCTGACAGCTGGTAGTGACACGAAGGGAAGTCCTCCACGCGAGTAGCCTAGGGTCCGCGGATACTCTGATGCGGAACCCGACGCGCAAGTGGCAGGAGAGGACCAAGTGCGGGAGAGTAGCCTCCCACATCTGGCCAGCCGACGCCCTGGGGCATCACGGTCCTGGAAGGGTAGATCGCAGAACGCGACAGATCACCAGATCGGACAGAGGGGTGCAACAGCGTCAGAGCACGGTACAGGTGCTGACGGTGGTGTACAACTCGTGGCGAAGAGCTCGGTTAGGTCTATCCAGCCCATCAGCATGCAGAACCAGGTTCTGATGGTAGAAGGGCTCTCGGGTGACAGTGGAGTAGGCAGCAGTGTAGTATCCCTCCGCACCAACATCGGATGCGATAGTAATGTGCCTGAAGGGGGAGGTGTCCAACTCCTGATACTCTCCACGAAGACGTGTCAGAGCAGCATAAGAAGCATCGTGGACAGCCATGTCGATAGTCACTCCAACACCATGAGCAGTGTGCAGCACGGTAGTGGAGTCATACTCCGAGAGTAGAGGTGGACGATGGCACGGTACTGCTCCTGGTTGAAGTCCTGGTACTCCTCATAGACGGTGTACTCAGGGTGCCAGTGATAACCCAAATAGGTCATCATCTCAACCAACACAGCAGGTGATCCTGAGGCACCAATGGCCGTCGTGTGGCGCACGACCTGTCTCGTGGGTTCCATCTGAAAACAAAGATGTTTCAAAGGAGTCAACTGACAGTGTGGATAATGTTCAATATACTACTCTAAAGAATAGCTAGGGCTTATCCAACTTTGGGGTGAACGTGGTCACGGGATCCTAATGTTAAAGTTAGTAAAATCGTTTAACCCGAGTAGGAGAGAGTTCAGAGTCCCAGAGTAAGGATCAAGGAGTAAAAGATACTAATACCACCCAGATGGCGACGTGGGCCCCTAAGGCACACAGCCATGTTAGTAAAAGTTTTTGTAATGTCTAGACTCGACTTCGGCCAAGGAGTGTGGAAGGGGGATTCCTACAGGCAGTCGGCTCTGATACCAACTTGTGACGCCCTCGATTTAATCGTACACTAATCATACACGCAAACGTGTACGATCAAGATCAGGGACTCACGGGAAGATATCACAACACAACTCTACAAATAAAATAAGTCATACATGCATCATATTACAAGCCAGGGGCCTGAGGGCTCGAATACAAGAGCTCGATCATAGACAAGTCATCGGAAGCAACAATATCTGAGTACAGACATAAGTTAAACAAGTTTGCCTTAAGAAGGCTAGCACAAACTGGGATACAGATCGAAAGAGGCGCAGGCCTCCTGCCTGGGATCCTCCTAAACTACTCCTAGTTGTCGTTAGCGGGCTGCACATAGTAGTAGGCACCTCCCGAGTAGTAGTAGTCGTCGTCGACGGTGGCATCTGGCTCCTGGGCTCCAACGTCTGGTCGCAGCAATCGGGTATAGAAAAGGGGAAAAGAGGGAGCAAAGCAACCGTGAGTGCTCATCCAAAGTACTCGCAAGCAAGGAGCTACACTACATATGTATGCATTGGTATCAAATGGAATAAGGGTATCATATGTGGACTGAACTACAGAATGCCGGAATAAGAGGGGGATGGCTAGTCCTATCGAAGACTACTCTTCTAGTAACCTCCATCTTGCAGCAAGAGAAAAGGGTAGATGGTAAGTTCACCAAGTATCATCGCATAGCATAATCCTAACCGATGATCCTCCCCTCGTCGCCCTTTGAGAGAGCGATCACCGGTTGTATCTGGCACTTGGAAGGGTGTGTTTTATTAAGTATCTGGTTCTAGTTGTCATAAGGTCAAGGTACAACTCCGGGTCGTCCTTTTACCGAGGGATACGGCTATTCGAATAGATCAATTTCCCTGCAGGGGTGCACCACATTTCCCAACACGCTCGATCCCATTTGGCCGGACACACTTTCCTGGGTCATGCCCGGCATTGGAAGATCAACACGTCGCAGCCCTACCTAGGCACAACAGAGAGGTCAGCATGTCGGTCTAAATCCTATGGCGCAGGGGTCTGGGCCCATTGCCCATTGCACACCTGCACGTTGTGTGGGCGGCCGAAGAGCAGACCTAGCAACCTCCATTACAAAGGAAGTTGCGTTACGTGGTCCAACCCGGCGCGCGCCGCTCAGTCGCTGACGTCACGAAGGCTTCGGCTGATACCACGACGTCGAGTGCCCATAAATGTCCCCGCGTAGATGGTTAGTGCGTATAGGCCAGTAGCCAGACTCGGATCAAATGCCAAGATCTTGTTAAACGTGTTATCTTGAAATAACCGCGAACGCCGACTAGGGCCAGGCCCACCTCTCTCCTAGGTGGTCTCAACCTGCCCTGTCGCTTCGCCACAAAGATCCACACAGAGGACCGTTGGGACAAAGATCCTTTCAGCCCCCAATCCGTGAATCACTCGCGGGTGCTCCATGAGCCGACCCGACTTTAGTCACCACATGTATCATGTATAAAGTATATAGTATATACCCGTGATCACCTCCCGAGTGATCACGGCCCGATAGTATAGCATGGCAGACGGACAAGAATGTAGGGCCAGTGATGATAAACTAGCATCTTATACTAAGCATTAGGATTGCAGGTAAAGGAAACAACAGTAGTAGCAAGGACAGGCTATGCATCAGGATAGGATTAACGGAAAGCAGTAACATGCTACACTACTGTAATGCAAGCAGTATAGAGGAGAGTAGGCGATATCTGGTGATCAGGGGGGGCTTGCCTGGTTGCTCTGGCAAGAGAGAGGGGCCGTCAACACCGTAGTCGTACTGGGTAGCAACAGCGTTGGTCTCGGTGTCTAGCGAGAGAAGAGGGGGAAGAAACAATAAATATTAAGCAAACAGATGCATGACGATGCAGGACATGTCAAAGCATGAGGCTAGGTGTGCCCAAACGCGGTACAAGGTGGTACCGGTGTAGGGGAAAACATCCGGGAAAGTATTCCCGGTGTTTCGTGTTTTCGGACAGATGAACCGGAGGGGGAAAGTTGCTTGTTTGCTATGCTAGGGATGTGTGGCGGACGAACGGGCTGCGTATCCGGATTCGTCTCGTCGTTCTGAGCAACTTTCATGTACAAAGTTTTTCCATCCGAGCTACGGTTTATTTTATATTAATTTTAAAAGATTTAAATCATTTTTAGGATTTATTTAATTAATTAAATCAACATTATCCAGAATAGTGTCCGCTGACGTCAGCATGACGTCAGCATGACGTCAGCTGTGTTGACTGGGTCAAACTGAAGTGTGGGTCCCACACGTCATGGACTGTTTAGTTAGTAGTTTAATTAAACATAGTTAATTAGGTTAATGATCTAATTAGTTTAATTAAACAGGAATAATTTAGTTAATTAATTAATTAACATTTTTATTTTATTTTTATTTTTTTTAAACGTTCAGGGGCGTGGGCCCCTTGTGTCATTGGCCCAGAAACCATAGCATGCACAGGGGCTAACGGGCACAGCCCCGAACGGGCGTTGGCCCGCGGGGGCACACCCGACGGGGCGGCTGGCGGGCGCGGGTGCCGATATGCCGCCGAGCTAAGGCGCGCGGCGCGGCGAACGGCGAGGAGCTTCAGTGAGCAGCGGCTCCGGTGAGCAGCAAGCCGCAGCGGAGCAGGGGCGGAGGGCAGGGGAAACGGCGGGTCGAGCATGGCTTCGACCAAGGCGGCCACAGGCAGGGACGAGGGGAGCCGGGCGCGGCCTCGGGCGACAGTAGGCGTGGGCTACGTGGGGCGTCCGTGGCCAGGCGGGCTTGAGCAGCGGCAGGAGCAGCGATGGCGGTTGCGGGGAAGCGCGAGGGAGCAGCAGCAGGTCCACGGCGGCGCGTGGTCGCGGCCAACGACGTGCGCGAGCAGACGATGGGAAGGGCGCGGTGATGGGCGCGGGGAGCACGGGCTAGCTCCGGCGGGCGCGGTGTGCAGAGGAGGCGAGGCACGGTCGGGACGAGGGCGTGCGGGGAGCGGCGACACGGGGGGTCGCGGCGCGAGGCGAGGTCGAGCGCGGCCCGGGCGCAGCCAGCAGGGGTCGCGACGCGTGCGAGAGCGCGGAAGGCGCGGGCATGGCGCGGTGAGCGAGCGAGGGAGAGGGGCGAGGCCTCACAGGGGTCCGCAGGGTCCGTGGCAGCGGGGGTCGAGGGGGGGCGACGGGGACGACATGCGTAGAGGGAGGCAGGCCGTCGAGGGGGAGGAGGCACTCCGGCGGGGGGAAGCTCCGGCGAGGCGACGTCATGTGGCTTGGTTCCAGGCGCGGCGGGGCGCGGTCACCCCGATCCCGATCTGGATCGGGGGGCGAGGGGGAGATATTTCGGGGGGAGTGGGGGAGCGTGTCGGTGGGGGGGTATGGTGGAGTGGGGGAGGTTATAGGCGGGGGTGGGCCTTGGCCCAGTTGGGCCTGTGGCCTGCCGGGCCGAAGCCCCGGGGGGGGGCTTTCTCCTGTTTTCTAGTTTTAGTTTTAGTTTTTCTTTTTTTTGTATTTTCTTTCTTTTACTTATGTTCTATTCTGTTTTATTTCATTTTAAATCATTTAGGCATTTTCTAAAAACATGTTTGCTGCTCTATAACTACCCTTGTAATATTCGGCAACCACCTAACATTTTTGTCTCAATTTTTGAAAACTTTGGTTGTTGACATTAATTTGAATTGAATTTTGAAATGGTTTTGAATTAATCCAAGATTAACTACAGTGACCGAGGTGACATGGCACCAATAACGTGAGATTACTGTAGCATTATTATCCGGGCGTTACACGCACGGTATTCCCACGGGTGTTGCCTTGCCATGGCCCGGGACCGTTTGCGCCTTCTGGCTCACGTATATGATAGTGTCGTTAGCATCCATATAACAGAGAACCTGTGACGACATGACTAGTCATGAACCCAAAGTGGCACTAACTTACAGGGACAGGCATACATGAATCAACCTCGAGCATGTCGGTCAACATCGTATGAATCCGGGCTGTAGCAACTGGGCTAATAGGACTCCGGGGACCCGGGCTGTAGCAGGCTAACAGGACTCTGGATGTCTCTGCGTGACATTTCCCGAAGGGACAGACACAGGAACGAAGTGAATCACATGCCGGCCAGTCAAGTGTTCCAGAGCAGTAGTGCTGGGCTAGCAGGACTCCGGTAAACCGGGCTGTAGCGGACTACTATGGCTCATGGAAGCACAAGACTACATTTCCCCATAAGATAGGCTACCAAGGATAAACAACTAGATTGTCGGATCCCACACATACCAAGCATTTCAAACATACACACAATATGCTCGATATGTGTAAATACAACATGGCATCACAACAAAACTGTACAACTCAAAGTACTTTATTTAAAAGGCTTCAGAGAGCCAAACATAATATGTTAATACAGGTAGGGGTCACACGACCCGACACTCAAGTCATACAAACATACAAGCACATGCGGAAGCAAACTTGTCTGAGTACAGACAACTAGAAAGCAAGAAGGCTTGACGAAGCCCGTCTATCTACAAGGCCCTTCACAGCTCGGGATCACCACCTGGGTGGCAAGTCACTCATCAATGTCGAGATCTACATAGAACCCATCGGAGGGGGCGGTGTTCTCTTCCACAACAGTAATTAAGCAAACATGAGTACAAAGGTACTCATCAAGTCTTACAATAGATCCTACTATACATGCAACATTCTCAAGAAGGATAGTGGGGTTATTGCAGCAAGCCAGCTTTGACTCTTGGCTAAGCTATCCTACTAGGCAACAATTTGTAAATGTTTTGCGCACACGAGTCCACTACTCACCACAGCAATACACTACTGTGGATCCTCTTCCGTCATCCTACGGAAGGCCCATCCACGGCACTCACACTTGTCTTGAGGCTTTTAGGAGTATCTGTTTACTTGTCTATGAACTGTATAGGCAACCAAGTAGTCCTTTTCCGCGGACGCGACTATTTGAATAGATGATTTTAACCCTGCAGGAGTGTACTTCTTCATACACGCTCTCACCACTTACCGCCGTTTACACGACATGTACTCGGCAACCTTCAAGCGGAAGCCCAACGAGGGTGTTGGCCACGGCCTACCTAAACACTCAAGTCTCTAGTCCAGGTTTATCGCCTATCCAGGTTCCATCCGCAGGGAGTCCGGCCGAGGTTTCCACATACGGCCCCGAACGATGTGTACAGGGTTCCCAAGACACCAAACGGGCGACTCGGTACACCGTGCCATGGTGTATCTACCGCATCATAGCCCACCCCTAGGGTCAGCGCTACGCACGGCCGCCAACACATATCCTATAAACACCAGAAACTAGTTGCAACTCCTGGACACAGGACTAGGGTTGTTAAGAAGCCGAGAGGGTCAATTAAGGATCCCAATGCATGGTAGTAACTGGTTCTTAAATCACACATACAGATCTCGGTGCTTAAGGACGGTTCCAATGAAACAACCCACCATGTACTCCTACATGGCCTCTCATCGATACCTTTACGAAATCATGTTCAACACGTCACTCACATCATCGACATATTCACTTCACTCTAGCCCATCACCCAGATGAACCTGACCTGACACAACTCTAAGCATAGCAGGCATAGCAAGGTAGGAAACACGGACATGGCTCAATCAACTCCTACACATGCTAGTGGGTTACATCTAGTTGCTGTGGCAATGACTGGTCATGCACTGGAAAAGGGTTCAACTACCGCAGCACACAGCAGTTTGAAACGTTGTTGTCTTAATGCAGTAAATGAGAGCAGGAGCGAGAACATGGGATTGTATCGATATGATCAATGGGTCTGCTTGCCTAATGGAGTGGTAGTAGGGTACTGCCCTTCAGTCGGATATTCGAAGGTATCCTCGGAGGCAGAACCTACCACGAAAGACACAAAGGAACACAATCATCACATGGCAATATGCAACAATATGATGCATGCTATGACATGGCAATATGGTTGTGTTTTGGCTAATGCATTCTAAAACAGGTTGGTTTGAGTCCAATTGAATCAAAGATTCAAATATAAGCTCATGACATGAAGCCATATTAGTGCATTAGCTTGTTTCACCTAAACAACAAGGTTAAGGTGTTCTGACATGCATGAAAGCATTACAGATGGAAAGATTAGATTTTTCTGATCATTTTTCATATATAAATCTTTGCATTTGGAGTTACAGATTAATTTCTATGAATTTTTGAAGTTTAGAACATTTTTTGGAATTTCCTATATAAGAATAAATCCAGTAAATGATTTACTGCGTCAGCGTTGCGTCGGGGTGGCGTCAGCAGTCAACGGGGACGGTCCAGGTAAAACCTGACCACTGGGTCCCGCGTGTCAGTGTCATTAGTTTAACTAATTTTTAGTTAGTCCTAATCCTAACTTAATTACCAGGCGGGTCCCACTTGTCATAGACCCAGGGGTCAAACTGGGCCCACCCAGAGTCAAACACGGTCAGCGGGGGTCAAACTCGCCGGCGAGGCCAAACGCGGCGGGGTAGTGCGGGATTTGCACTCCGACGACCAAATGGACGGCGGAGGCCACCTACGCGTAGCTGGGAGCAAGCCGCGTCGAGTGGTGCTAGTGGTTGGGCTCGTGGTCGTCGGAAACGACACCGACGACGAGTGTGGAAGCGGCCGGAGCTCGGACGAGCTCGAACTCGTCGCTAGGAGGCACGGCGAGGAGCGTGGAGCGGTGCTACGGGATCCTACGAGTGCGGTGAAGACGATGGCGTGCTCGGTTTCGAGCCAACGTGGTTGTGGCCACGACGGCGACGTGCGGTGGCGGCGGCGGGTGCGACCGAGCTTGGTGCGGTCGCTGTGGTGCTTGAGAAGGCAAACATGGAGGATGGGGAGGTAGCTGAGCTCACGGCGATCACGGCGGAGCAGACGGCGAGGTCGGGGACGAGCTGGTGCGGCGGTGACGGTGAAGGGGATCTCTGGCGGCGTTCGGTGAAGACGAGGTTGAAGGAGGTGGTGCAGAGCATGCGAGCGCCCAGGGCTCGGCTAGGTCAGCGTAGCGGACGACGATGAAGCTCAGGGACATGAGGGGCGGCGCGAGGACGACAGTGGCTGCGAGAACTACGGCGGTGCGGGCGCAGCAGCGTCGGCCATTGTGAGGAGAGGGAGAGAGAGAGGAGCAGGGGAAGAATGAGATGTACAGGCAGTCGAGCGGGCGACGTGGAGGCTGTCCAGCGCAATCAGGGGCAAGCGGCAAGCAGCTGGCGCCGTGGCAAGCTCGGCAGCGTCGCGGTGTCCCTCCTGCCGGCCTGGCGAAGAAGAAGTAGTTGGCTGGCATGGGCCATCACAGTGCTGGGCCGCCAGGTGGGCCGGGAGGTGGGCTGCGGCTATGTAAGCTCTTCTCTCTTTTATTTAATTCTGTTTTGTTTTATTTCTGCAGGTTTGTGGCATTTCTGAAAATAGCTAGGCACTTTCAAAAATCACCAAACTTCACATGGCCCCTATTTGGAATAATCCAACATGGAACATTTTAGTTTAGGATTATTTGAGCATTTAAAATATTTATTAGCATTTAAATGCCCAAATTCAAATAACTAATGATTTAATCCGGTGACCTTAGGATGACCTAGAAAATTGTGCACCATTTTTGTCAGAGGTTTAGGACCAAGGCAAAGATGATGAACATTTTAGAAGGGCATTTCAGGTTCATTGAAAATATTTTTAGTAAACCTTAGTTATTTTGAGGGGGGTGCTGGGGGTTATGTCATCCCCATTTCCAAGTTTCTGATCATTTAAACATGATGCAAGCACTCTAATGCATGAACTAGCTAGGGTGTGAGAACTCAACCCCCCACTCAAAAGAATCTCGTCCTGAGATTTAGGGTCCGTCAGGAAGAAGGTGGGGTACTCAAGTCAAAGACGATCCTCCCTTTCCCAAGTGGCTTCTTTCTCAGAATGGTGTGACCATTGAACCTTGAGAAACTTGATGTTATGGCG
Organism: Triticum urartu; assembly: GCF_003073215.2. NCBI lineage: Eukaryota > Viridiplantae > Streptophyta > Magnoliopsida > Poales > Poaceae > Triticum > Triticum urartu. The sequence continues at coordinate 331,243,939 of NC_053026.1, forward strand.
TCGAGTGGTATGCTCGGCTTGATCAAGGATACGAACGGGATATTCTCGGTATGTGAGATTATCTTGGAGATCAAGCGTTTCGTGGTCCACTCCACGGATAGGATCAGAGAAGCAACGCCTGAGTTGAGAAACGTGGAAGACATCATGAACTCTAGAAAGATGCGGAGGTAGTTCCAATTGGTAGGCAACTTCTCCTCGTTTGGCAAGAATGCGAAAAGGACCAATGTAACGAGGAGCCAATTTGCCTTTGATACCGAATCGATGGGTTCCCTTCAGAGGAGTAACCCGAAGGTAAGCCTTCTCGTCAACTTCAAAAGTCATGGCCTTATGTTTACGATCATATTGGCTCTTTTGACGGGATTGGGCTGTTTTCAGCTTTTCACGAACAATGCGAACTTGCTCTTCTGCTTCCTGGATCATATCCGGGCCAAAGAATTGTCTTTCCCTAGTTTCTGACCAGTTAAGAGGCGTTCGACACCTTCATCCATAGAGAACTTCAAAAGGAGCTTTGCCTAAGCTAGATTGGTAGCTATTGTTATAATCAAACTCGGCAAATGGAAGGCATTTCTCCCAATCCATTCCGAATGAGATAACAGAAGCTCGGAGCATATCTTCTAGAATTTGATTGATGCAGCATATCTTCTAGAATTTGATTGATGCATTCTACTTGACCACTTGATCGAGGGTGGAAGGCGGTGCTAAAGGAGAGACGAGTCCCCATAGCATTTTGGAAACTTTCCCAAAATTGAGAGGTGACGAGACTTCCACAGTCTGAGTTAATCTCCAATGGAACACCATGAAGAGACACTATTCGAGAGATATACAAGTCTGCTAGCTGGCTAGCGGTTATACTCTCCCGAACAGGTAGGAAGTGAGCTGCTTTGAAAAGATGATCGATGACAACGAAAATAGCATTATTCCCTTTCTTGGTCCTGGGAAACCCGGTGATGAAGTCCATACCGATTTTATCCCATTTCCATTCAGGAATAGCTAAAGGTTGAAGGGTGCTAGCAGGCCGTTGATGCTCTTCTTTAACACGACGACAAACGTTGCAACTTGCAATATATTGAACGATTTCTCTCTTCATCCTAGTCCACCAAAACCTCTGGCGTAGGTCTTGATACATTTTAGTACTATCAGGATGAATGGTAAGAGGAGAATCATGAGCTTCCTTAAGGATCAGTTGCCGTAGTTGTTGTTTCTTGGGAACCACTAGGCGGTTCTCAAAGAAGACAACACCTTGATCGTTCACAGAGAAACATTTAGCAGCTCCTCTAGCAATGTTCTGCTTGATCCGAGATATCCCCTTGTCATACCGCTGGGCGGTTATGATCTGATCCATAAGGGTCGGTTTCGCCACCAAGGTAGATATGAATCCTTGAGGAACGATGTGAATATTAAGCTTCCGAAATTCCTCATGGAGAAGTGGTTGACCTTGTTGTAACATCAGGTTGTTACAATAGGATTTACGACTTAGTGCATCAACTATAACATTGGCTTTTCCCTGGGTGTAAGTTATCCCTAAGTCATAATCTGAGATCAACTTGACCCAACGTCTTTGCCTGAGATTCAAATCCGGTTGGGTGAAGATATATTTTAGACTGGTGATCGTGAAGATCTCGCAATGATTACTGAGAAGGTAATGTCGCCAGGTTTTAAGTGCATGGACTACAGCTACAAGTTCTAGATCATGTGTGGGATAGTTTTCCTCGTGTGGGAGTAACTGCCGTGAAGCATAGGCAATTACATGACGATCTTGCATGAGTATGCAACCTAGTCCTTGTCGCGAGGCATCGCAATAGATAATAAAGTACTTGGAGAAATCTGGTGGTACCAGTGCGGGAGCAGATGTCAGGCGTCTTTTCAGTTCCTGAAAGCTGAACTCGCACTGTGGGGTTCACTCGAACTTTTTATCTTTCTTGAGGAGTTCAGTTAGAGGTTTAGCAACCTTGGAGAAATTCTCGACGAAGCGGCGATAGTAGCTCGCTAAGCCAAGGAAGCTCCGAACTTGCTTGACCGTTTCAGGTGGAGTCCAATCAAGGACAGCTTGAACTCGTCCGGGATTGACAGCGATACCCTTACCAGAGATTACATGGCCTAGGTAGGTCACTTTTGGCAACCAAAATTCACATTTGGAGAATTTGGCATAAAGGCGACGCTCTCGAAGTTTCGTCAATACTAGCCTTAGATGCTCAGCATGATCTTCCTCATTCTTGGAGTAGATGAGTATATCATCGAGGTATACCACGACGAATTTATCCAAATACTCCATGAAGATCGAGTTCATTAACCGAGAGAAAGTGGCTGGGGCATTGGTTAAACCAAAGGACATGACGGTGTACTCGTATTGGCCATAACGAGTAACAAAGGCTGTTTTGGGAATGTCCTCGTTTTTTATTTTGATTTGATGGTAGCCCAACCTCAAATCCATTTTGGAGAAGACTGAGGATCCAGCGAGCTGATCATACACATCGTTGATCCTGGGGAGCGGATACTTGTTCTTTATGGTAACCAAGTCGACGGGTTGATAATCTACAACCATCCAATCCGTACCATCCTTCTTCTTGACGAAGAGGACGGGGCAAGCCCATGGAGAAGAACTAGGACGGATGAAACCCTTTTTCAAGGACTCATCGAGTTGTTTCTTAAGTTCAGCTAGTTCTAGGGGTGTCATCTTATAAGGTCTTCTAGAGATTGGAACGGTTCCTGGTACAAGGTCTATCACGAACTCGACATCCCTGTCAGGTGGAACACCTAGCAATTCTTCTGGAAAGACATCCGGGAAGTCACGGACTACCGGAATATCTTCAAGGTCTGGAAGAGGGTTGGCATTTAGGTAGTAGAGTTGACGCTTGGCCACTCGGGTTAAGACATTGACTGTCTTGCCCGATGGGTGAGTAAGTTGAATAGTTCTAGTGGCACAATCAATCTTAGCATAATGGGCAGACATCCAGTCCATACCTAAGATGATATTTATGTCCGAGGACTTGAGAACTATTAAGGATGCAAGGAAGACAAGTCTATCGACAAGAATTCCATTCCCATGGCTTACTCTAGAAGTTTTCCATTTGGAACCCGGAGTTTGAATTACCATGGAAGTGGGCATGTCGCAAAATGTGGTGTTATGCAATCGAGCATAGCTCTCAGATATGAATGAATGAGATGCTCCAGTATCGAAAAGAACAGATGCCGGATGGCAGTTAATAAGAAGCGTACCAAGGACAATGTTAGGATCATCATGAGCCTCCTCTGCTGAGACATAGTTAACATGGCCACATGCAGTGGTGGCTCGCTTGGCATAAAGAACCTTTCCCGCTGGCTTACCATGGCCAACGGACTTTCCAGACCGGTTGGGGTTGTTGTTCTAGGGACACTCTCGACTGTAGTGACCCGGCTCTCCGCACTAGAAGCATGTCACAGTGTTGGTGCATGGATCAGCATTGGCGGTCGGTCCTCCATAAGCCTTAGGTGGTGTATATTGCTGGGTTGGGCGAGGCGCCTCATAGGATGGCCTCGAAGTGAACCTGGGTGGCAGAGCTGTGTTTGGAATCCACACCCAACGCTTCTGAGAACCAGAGCCGGATGAAGAACCAAAATCACGAGAATGCTTATGTGTAGCTTCAAAGTCAGTCTGACCGATCTCAGCACTGATGGCTTTGTTCACAAGCTT